>NW_022436964.1:2059374-2218039 GCF_009761245.1 Sapajus apella
CCCAGCTAATTTTTTGTAGTTTTTAGTAGAGACGGGGTTTCACCATGTTGACCAGGATGGTCTCGATCAGGAAACATGATTTTTGAAGGAAACTCTGAAGATAGCACACAAGCTTTCTATTTTGCCTGGGAAGATTTGAAGAGGAGGAGGCTAAGCTTATTCCTGGCATGAATTTTCCAAGGCAATCTGGGCAGTCCTGACTGTCTGAGATAATTACCAGCCATTACTAGGGATGTGGGAACCAAGCCAGACCTATGTGTAAAAATGGTCACTTTGGGAAAGGGTGGGGTGGGGGAGGAGCTTAGCTTGGCCTGGCTCGGAACCCAGGTTCAGCCCCCATCTCCCGTATGAACAGGTCTCTTGGCTCTGATTCTGGGTCTCCCTGTCTCTCGCTGGAGTAATGCTTGTCATCACAGGCCCGCTGTGGCTACAGTTGCCTGTTCACAACGTTGAAAGAACATCATCAGCACTGAGTGTGAACTAGGTTTTTTTTCTGTGCATTAATTGTAGCATTTGAACATATTAAAAAGTAAGCAAAATTAAAAGAAATATAATTTTAGTGACTGAATGGCCCTTGTTTATTCTGGAAACAAATGCAAATATTGACAAAAATTAAAAAGAGTACAATGGTCACCTTCCACGGTTTTGAAAAATATCTAGAAATAGCTAGTGTTTCCTGCTTGTCAAAAAAACATACTCTCATCAGACACAATACAAAAAAAGTGAAAGATAGTAAGAATCATTCATGATTCCACCATCATACAGTGATATTCACTGTTAACATTTCCTTCCACTATTTCTATATTTATATCTATATATACACATCTAAGGCCATATATATTTTTGTGTTAATATCCATATCTCCATAAATTAATGGGAAGTATGAACATCAAGACATGTCCAGAAGTCTTTTTATGACTACTGGAGATTTTAGGTTTAGAAGGAACATTAAAGCATTTGGAAAAAGGTGGAAATATGAAGGGAACAGAATGAGATAGGTAAGGGAGATAGGTAATGAGATAGGTAATGAGACAGGAAAGGGGGCCATGAAAGGTAGGAAACTGACACCAGTGCGTGCGGACTCTGTGTGAGGGACTGTGCTGAGGTTTCGCCCGCATGCTGTGATTCTATTACCGTAATAGGTGGGCTGAGAGGGGCAATGTCCTCAGGAGTCAGTGCTCAGGCTTGGGAGTCAGACAGACCCAATTTTACACATTGGTTTTCCTCCCTATTAGTTTAGAACATTATTTTTCTCCTATATAAGATCCATATATCCAGCACTTTGGGAGGCTGAAGTGGGTGAAATCACTTGAGTTCAGGAGTTCAAGACCACCCTGGCCAACATGGTGAAACACTTTTGTACTAAAAATACAAAAATTAGCTGGGTGTAGTGGCGTGCACCTGTAGTCCCAGTTACTTGGGAGGCTGAGGCAGGAGAATTACTTGAGCCCAGGAGGGGGAGGCTGCAGCGAGCCGAGATGGCGCCACTGCGCTCCAGCCTGGCAACAGAGCAAGAATCCGTCTCAAAAAAAAAAAAAAAAAAAAAAAAAGGATCCGTGTAAACCACCCTTTATGTGGTTTTTGTAAGGGCTTAAAGATTGAATGTACACAAAGCTGTCATATCTGGCACTAGTAGACTCTCACCAATGGTAGCTGTTATTGTCACTGTTATTCCAAATCTAGCAAATTGAGTCTCAGAGAGGGTGATGTGTCTAAGATCACCTAGCTAGTAAGTGGTAATGATAGGATGCGAATTCTGTCAATTTGAAGGATATGTCGGGCTTCAGTGCTCATGTTCTTTATGCTGTGCTAGGGTCAGTGCCAAAGGAAACTGATTATATTTATTCAGTAGTCCAACATATTTCATTTTCTACATCAAATGTCTGTAAAGAAATGGATGCTGGTGCTTTGGAGTTCATACTGACCTTTTTTGACAGTTTCAAGGAAAGCAAAGCATTCTGTTCTCTATATGTAATGCCAGGTAGAATACATTATCTCCCTTGCTGTTGTGGCGTCTAAAGCTGGTGGCATCTGTAGGTGACAACTGAGGGAGGGTTAATGTGTGTTTGGTTTTGCCCAGGAAAATGACAATGAATTTCATGCTTGGGGGTGCTGACTACTATTTAGCAATGAGGCTTTTTCCCCCACTAGATTAGGAAGCAGATGTTTTCTGGTCCATTGAGGAGTTTTAAATGCTGGAAATACTTAAGAGTAATTTTCCAGGGCTGTTGACCTGATTCTTGGATTGTGATCATTCTGGCTGGGATCTAGTGGCTTTGAGCTTTTAAGCTGTAGAGACTCTTTTGTGTATTTATCTACTCGGCTCAATGTGACCTTTTAAATCCTTGATTCACAGAGGCATCATTTAGATCCAGGAGCTGAGATTGTTTATTTTTTCTCCTCTTAAGTCTAAGTAATGTATCAGGATCCTCAGCTGCTGAATTGCCTTGGGATCAGCCTTGGGATCCATTTAGTTGGAATCTGACTTCACAGGCATTCCCACCTCCTTTTCAAAGGTGATATTTTGAAATAACAAAAACAAAATTCACATTATCTAGATTTCGCTGGGTACTTATTCTCTCGGTCAGCATGCGGGATAGGTCATGCTGCGGTAACCAGAACCCCTCACACCTCAGTAGCTGCGTAGAACATTTATTTTCTTGCTCATGCTGTAATGTCCCATGAGGGTCTGTTGGGGCATTCTTTGATTGCGGTCACATAGTGACCCTGGATGATGGAGGCTTTATCTTGCACGCTACCATGACTACCACAGTAGAGGGGAGGGAGTGTGGTGAGTCTCACTGGCTCTTTAAGATTCGTTGGCTGAAACAAGTCTCATGACCAAGGCCTGCTGCAAATGGAGCTGGAAAATATAATTCCATCCTGTGCCTGAGGGAGAGGAGAACCAGACTGCAACCCTAATGGCCCCCATACCTACTGGAGTCAGACTCTGTGCTAGGTGCCTCATATATACCATCTGCTATCTTTACCCCAATTCTGTAAGCCACAGGCTCCTATTCCCATTTGATAGATGAGAAAATGGATTCAGAGAGTCGGGTGAATTGCCTATGGAAACACAAGGCTTATATTGGAATCTAGTCTGTCTGCTAACAAAATGAAGGTTATACTGCCTTTGATTGCTTAGGCTTTCCCTTCCTTCTCCAACTGAACATTTCCCCTGGATAGTAACGTCGACCCTCTTCCTGTGATCAATTTTTATGTGGTGTTGTATATTGCCCTGGAGGCTGGAGGTGACAGTTGCTGATGGCCTCATGGGAGTGGTCCAGCTGGGAGCTGGTCTATTGAATAATGTCTCTAGGGATATGACATGGTGAGCCCAGAGGCCAGAAGTGACAGAAGAAGAATTAGGGATCCACTGGGCCAGTTGGAAACTGGGCCATTACTCTCTTTTGGACATTGGATTGTGGGAACTACCATGTAACTATTCTACAGATCACTGATGTATTGATTACATTTATATTTACAAGGGGAGCTTTGTGTTCTATTAATCTAAATGACAGTTTTGTCCAATAATTTCCTTGAACCTGACTTGGATTTCAGAATTAGAGTATCGGTGAAGTGCTCTTCTGACCTTAGAAATGACCCAGTTATAGGGCCACTGGCTACAGAAAAATTGAGTCTGTTTTCCTCTGCTGTTAGAAACCACAGAATTCTCTTGGATAGCAGTCTGCACCAACAAACTCACTGATGCCCAAGACTACATCTTCTGGTTTATATAATGGCTATTGTCAGGGAGGTCGTGCCGTCAAGCTGGAAGTGTGTGTTTTGAGACCTTCAGGTGGATCTTGAAAAGCAGTTCCCTGCTTGAAAAAAGTTTTGAATATAATGAAATAGATTTAATATAGATTATTATTCTATCTAGTCTTTCTACTATTTTCTCCTTATTTTATTTTACAATTGCTAGAGTTATCTTTGTTTACTTACTGCTGACTTACTGTCACTCACTGGCTAAATATCTTCTGATGGCTTCTCATTGTGCACAGGGAAAGTTTAAATACTTTGGCATGGCATGTAGCTCTTTGTGATTTTGTCTGCATCTACTAATAAAATAGTCACCATATGTATCTAATAATGTGTTCAGGATGTTTCTGCACAACAGAGAACCCTTTTTCAACTGCCTGCCAAACAGAAAGTGAGAATTTCTGCTAAGATGGGGTTTTGTCTTTCCTCCCCACTCAGCAATATGCTGTTGCTACATAAAGAAGCCAACTACAAGAAAGATGGCAGACATAGATGGCAGACAGATATTTTGGTGTTCTGTAACCATCCAGTTGGCTGTAACCAATGAAGACTGAATGTTTTCTCTGGCCTGTCGTAAGCCACCAGTAGGCTCCTCAAAGCAAACCAGATGTGAGGGAGAAATGTTCCGTGTGGTAACTGAGAGAAAAGGCTCTAGATTCAGTCATTATAGGGAGTGTCCCTTGGCCTTTGGTCATGGGTTGTTACCATGTTCGTAAGGATGAAGAATTGGAAACCAATGTCCTGACTCTCTCTGGAGCCTGTGTGGGTCCTATCCATTTATGGACATTAAATGTTTTATGGCTTTCATGGCCCAAATAATATTTAACCGTGTTCATCAGGTGTTAAGTCAAAGACAAATTATTTTATGTAGTTTCCCGGGCAGGGTGTGGCCCCCATTTGGTGATGAGCATCAAGATTCTGGGACTCAGAATAGGCATGTCCAGGAGAGCAGTGTCCCCTCATAGATGTCTTTTTAAAGGAAGTTCACATATGTATGGAGGTGCACCTCCTGCAAAAAGGGTGAGGGTTTTCAGGCATCTCCTTCCTTCCTTCCTCCAGAAGGGTTTTCTTTCTCTGGAGAGAGACCTACAGCAGCCATTCATTGTGTGGGAGGAAGGCTATGCTGAGACACAGCACATGGCCCTCTCAGCTGTGGGACACACAGAACAGCAGGAAAGACTATTTCTACCTATTGCACCCAGAGAGGTTGTTTGGCCTAATTTAGGGGCTGTGCCTTGAGTCAGACCTGATCATACATCTGTGTGGAGAAAATATTCTGTTCGCCGGGTACGGTGGCTCACACCTGTCATCTTAGCACTTTGGGAGGCTGAGGTGAGATCAGGAGTTTGAGAACAGCCTGTCTGATATGGTGAAAAACCCCATTTCTACTAAAAATACAAAAATTAGTTGGATGTCGTGGTGGGCACCTGTAATCCTAGCTACTTGGGAGGCTGAGGCAAGAGAATCACTTGAACCTGGGAGGCGGAGGTTGTGGTGAGCCATCATTGTGGCCACTGCACTCCAGCCTGGGTGACAGAGTAAGATTCCATCTCAAAACAAAACAAAACAAACAAAAAACAACAACAAAAAAACTCTTCAGAGACAGGTGGAGTGGGTAGAAAGAAAGAGTGTGTGACTCTCCTTAAGTACCATGTCAAGACCCATTTGGGACATCATCCGTAAGTGACAAGTATGATTTTCTCCAAATAGTCGCTAAGTGTTTATTTCAGCAATTTAAAAGCTGGAATTTCTGGGTTCTGTTTCTTTGGAGTAATGTTATATGCACTTCACTACCCCATACTTTGTGGCTTGCTTCGGAAAATACATTTTCTTTTCTTTTTTTGGGGAAAGTCCAATAAGGTATTTCCTTGAGTTAGATCTTTTCTTGGTATGCTTAATAGTAATTTAGCAGAAATTTTTAGCTTTTACTGGCACTTCCAGCCTCCCTGGGAGTCTGCTTATAGCACCAGAACAGCCGGTGTGTGGGAGGGGAGGCTGATTCTGCAAAACAGAGTGTGTTTCCTGCACGTGCCCTCGCATGCCCCCTTCTCTCTTTTCATCCTGCGCTTTCTTTTGTGCTCTTGAGGATCTCCCTGCTTCATTTGCTTAGCTTTGTTCTCTCACTGCCAGTGACACACATGTTCTTCTAAAATGACAAATCCCATATAAACTTTATGCCCTGGAGCAAAAAAGAAATGGAGTACTGGGATTAGGAAGGTGCACATGTGTCCCGTCTCTGTTTTCTTTGCATTTTGTTCTACTTTCATGGAAGACCCAAGTCTGTATTTTATAGGCTGAATCTTAACCAGGTCAGAGAATGGTGGAATCTGTTTGGTGTTGGTTGGAAGAAGGGCACTGTGACTGTGGTCCATGATGATGGATTAATGACAACTATGTGAGGCAAATGGAAACTTCCTAGGCTCTGTGGTATTTTGGAACAAATTTTAAAGCTCAGACTTCAGTGCCAGGACAGGGAGATAGGTGGACTAAATGATGAAGAAAGTCTTAAGGTATAATTTTCTACAAATTAAAAGTATGACTGTCATACAAACATAGAGTGAGCACAAGTCAAAAATTTATTTAAGTTATCAGTTAGGGAACTAGCAGGATGGCAAAGCTGGTTTAAAGGAACATAAGATAAGTGTGCATAGTCAATGAAACTAAACAATGCTGGAATAAAATTTGCTGAGACACAACTGAGGAATATAAGGACATAGGTGATAAAACCATAAGCGCTGAGTTGCTTACTCTGTAGAACGTAAATTATTTGCAGCTTCTACAAGTTAGCATCTAACTTTACAGTCTAGACCTTAAAGATTAGCAAATATTAAGTCAAGCCAAGTTTGCTTCCCAAAAGCATCAGGTGACCCTTATGTGGCTTTGATAGATCAGACTCTGTGTCACCTTGAAAAGGCACCTCATCATCTTTTTGCCTTATTTCCAAATTTTGGATAGATTTTCTTGACAATGCACAGTGGAACCATTGCAGATGAAGTTGCTGTTGTCAACATCTGAACAGTTTTCTGTTGTCTTGGCTGATGTTTACTCTGAAGACTTATATATTTCAGGGGCATCTGTAGCTTGGGCACTGCCCCCATTTTGCTCTAACTTCTTTCTTTCCAGTGTGGTATGTTGTGACCATTTTCAGGGGGTGACGGCTCCTAGGTAAGCCATCTGGATCGATATTCTTTTTCTGTCTGTCTTGTTTTTTCTTCCCTTGGTCCAGGTTGGAAAACTTCAGCCACAGAGTAAAAATGTATATCTTTAAATGGAATGATTATTTTTGGGATGGCATAATTTAAAAACAAAATTGTATTTTTATCTAGGTCCAGGACAGAATTTTAAATGAATCCTGTGAAGTAACTGGTTTCAATATAAGAAATGACTCTTTAAGTTTATAAGCAACAACTTTTTTTTCAAATTGAAATATTTCAGTTTATCTCTTTATTGCTTCCTGAAGCAGGATTTTCTTTGCTAGTTGTGTGTATGCATACATACACACACACAGACACACACACACACTCTCTCTCATTAATTTAAATTTTGCAAAAGAAAAATGTATGATTAATTTGGACATACTAGATTCTTATTTAGTCAAAAGCTAAATATAGCAAAGCCCTTTGAGCCCTTTGCAAAGCCTGCTGTGCAGACAGTTTTATGTGTCAACGGCTTTATTTAATTATGTTTCAGGAGCTATGATTTGACCCTCAATGTGAGAGAACATCAAATGGTTTTAATGGATTTCCACGGACATTTTTTTTTTTTTGGAGCTACCTATCTCAAGGTAGATGCTACAAAATCAGAGTCCAAAATCAGAATCTTAAGAGAGGGATTGCTGGGATGGGGGCAAGGTGAGCTGGAGTAAGAGTGAAGCCAGGACCATGGGTGGAGGGAATCCGTGTTGTGTGGGGCTGCTAGGGAGGCTTTGATGAACTAGGAATTTCCTGCTTCTGATTCCTGAACTTGTGCACATTCTGGACTCTCCTTTTAAACAATTAATTTATGGGAATTTAACTTTTGTCTCAAGCCAAATTCAGGTTCTAGGGCTTTTTGTGTGGCATAGCCTGATCCAATTTCTCTGTACTGTGGTCTTAGGACCATGTTAAAGTCACTGGGGCAGAGGGTTGATAGAAAAAGGTATATTCTTGGTTTCTACCTCATATTTACTGAATCAGAATCTGGGGATGGCTGAGGGAATCTCCATTTTAAACAAGCTCCTAAAAAAAAATCTCAGTTTTAAACGAAGTCATCCTCAAATCACCAAGATGGATATTGTCTTAATATCAATCCTCCTCACCCCTTAAACCCAAATAAAACCAAAACCAAACAAAAGGTTCTTTCATTACAATCAACATGGCTTCTTGTTAAGCTATCCAAGTTAAAAAAAAATTCATACCAAGAAATAAATGATTAAAAGAAAGCCTTTTTGGTGGGTGGCTATGGTTTAGGGAAGGACACCACATCTTCTTGGGGCAGCTGTGGTTTAGGAAGGACTCTGCACCTTCTCAATGGTGGCTGTGGTTTAAGGAAGGTCTCTTCCACTCCAGATGATGCCCCAGCAAGGCCAGTGGTCAGGGAGTTCTTGATCTGAAACCCTGAGCACTCCCTGCTGGCTTCCTGGTTTGCAGTGGCTTTAGAGCTCACTTTCGAAAGGCACAAACTTTCTCTTAAGCAGGATACCTGATTTCATGAGATCTTCCCTTTTCCAAACTAGGCTGGACCAAAGGATCTGCTGAGTGGGCTTATATATTTGAATTCAGAAGCACAGTTCACACTGTGTTGACTAAGAGGAAATGAAATTGAAGTCCACGTGTGTAGTGGAGTGGTTCCAGTTTCCACATGGGTGGCTGCAGAGCTGGAGAAACACTGAACAAGGAGCACTAAATAAGGGATTCAGGCCCACTGTGGTGGCTCACGCCTGTAATCCCAGCACTTTGGGAGGCTGAGGCAGGCGGATCACTTGAGCTCAGGAGCTTGAGACCAACCTAGCCAACATGGTGAAACCCTGTCTCTACTGAAAAAATATGAATATTAGCTGGATGTGGTTGATGTGTGCTTGTGGTCAGCTACCAAGGAGGCTGAGGCAGGAGAATCACTTGAACCTAGGAGGCAGAGGCTGTAGTAAGCTGAGATTGTGCCACTGTACTCCAGTCTGGGTGACAGAGCGAGACCTGGGGAATCTAGATGTTGGCATCTTCTGTTAATTATAGTTTCCTCTTTAAAGGGGAGGCCATATATTTCCCATCATGTTACAACACTTCTTTTCTCCTTGCCCTCCACTGGAAACCATAAGACTCCCTAGGCTTTAAGTCTCAGTCATTGGAAGAGGACTGTTGATAAATATGGGCTATGTTTCATTTGGTTTGAGCTAGTTTGCTTTTAAAAGCTTGTTAAAATGACTCAATGATCCAGAAAATCAACTGTTTTACTGCTGGGTAAGCAGGAAGGGATGGTTGAGTTTAGGTTTATTGGGCTTGTGAGTGCCATAGGCCAGGTAGGCTGCTGAGAGCTTCATGTGCCTCTTTTTTAGTGTTGAACATTTGTCCCCATTCATAGTCAAGGAAACCAAGGCTCAGAGAGCCAAGCGACTTTTCCCAGGTGACACAATTAGGAAGGGTCAGGGCCAGGAGGTGAGCTGAAGTTCCACTGTGTCTAACATCATTGCCTTGAAGAACAGGCCACATTATTTTTCTTCTGCCCTGTGGAGACCAGTGGCATGACCTCCTAAAAGTGACCTCAAACTCCATCTGAGGCGCAGAGGACTGAGAGTCCAGTGGTCAAGGTACACCTAGCCAGGAGCAATGTTTATTTGTTAGATTGGGGAGAATTTGATATTTACTAGGCAGATTGCCAAGCCTGTGAGCTTGAGGAAGGAAGTTTATGAAGAAAACTGCCTTCCTGCAGATGTCTTTCAGCCTTGGAACCCCAGACAGGAAGCTGCCTGCTGCAATAAAGAGGAGGTGGTCAAGAGGGAATCTGCAGAATAGAGCAAGATGGAGGCTTTTGACACATGTCCTTTAAGGCAGTTATCCCCAATCCCTGGGCCACAGACCAGTAGGAACCAGGTTGCACAGCCAGAGGTGAGTGGTGGGTGATCAAGCAAAGCTTCATCTGTATTTACAGCCACTCCCTATAGCTGGCATTACTACCTGAGCTCTGCCACCTTGTCAGATCAGTGGTGACATTAGATTCTCATAGGAATGCAGTCCTTATTGTGAACTGTGCATGTGAGGAATCTGGGTTGCATGCTCCTTATGAGAATCTAATGCCTGTTGATCTGCCACTGTCTCCCATCACCCTCAGATGGGACTGTCTAGATTCAGGAAAACAAACTCAGGGCTCCCACTGATTCTACATGGTGGTGAGTTGTAGAATTATTTCATGATGTATTATAATGTAATAATAATAGAAATAAAGTGCACGATAAATGTAATGTGCTTGAGCCGTCCCCAAACCATCCCCACTTCCACCTTGGTCCATGGAAAAATTGTCTTCCACGAAACCAGCCCCTGGTGCCAAAAAGGTTGGAGAAGAAACACTTTAAAGAGCTGCTTTAAAGAGTTTGCCTGTGAGGGAAACAAGAGAGGGACAAGGCACAGTTCTATGGGAAGGCCTAATTCCCCTTCCCCTTTTCTTATGGTGTCTTAACCTTCTGCTTCCACTATGATCCCAGAGCATGCAGAATTTTATGATGTGGTGAAGGCTCACTTCCACCAATGTTCTTTATTAATACAGTGTACTAAGCATGCATTAATTGCTTTTCTAGCCTGTTGAGGTTTTATTTTATAATAAAGAAACATTTTAAGAATGAAAAGCAATTGCGGACATATGGAATCAACCTAAATGCCCACCAACTGATGAATGGATAAAGAAAATGTGGTATATATACACGAAGAGATACTACTCAGCTACTAAAAAGAAAACAATGATGTATTTTGTGGCAACTTAGATGGAACTGGAAGCCATAATTTTAAGTGAAGTAACTCAGGAATGGAAAACCAAAAACCTGGTTCTCACGTTTGCAAGCTAAGCTATAGGTATGCAAAGGCATACAGAGTTGTATAATGGACATTGGAGGCTCAGAAGGAGGGTAAAGGATGAAAAACTAGGCCGGGAGTGGTGACTCATGCCTGTAATCCCAGCACTTTGGGAGGCTGAGGTGGGCGGATTATGAGGTCAGCAGTTGAAGACCAGCCTGACCAACATTGTGAAACCCCGTCTCTACTAAAAATACAAAAATTAGCCGGTTGTGGTAGCACATGCCTGTAATCTAAGCTACTTGGGAGGCTGAGGCAGGAGAATTGCTTGAACCCAGGAGGTAGATGTTGCAGTGAGCCAAGATGGTGCCATCACACTCCAGCCTGGGCAACAAGAGTGAAACTCCATCTCAAAAAAGAAAAGAATGAAAAACTATTTTGGGTACAATGTACACTACTCAGGTGACAGGTGCACTAAAATCCTAGACTTCAGCACTGTGCAATTTGTTCACATAACCAAAAACCACTTGTACCTCTAAAGCTATTGAAATTAAAAAAAAATCTATTAAGTATACTTAAGAAAAAAATAATGAAAGAATTCATTTATATTGAAGTTATATTCATTTTATATTGAACTTGCAAACAGATATTTCTTCAGGCTTTGGATGAGTGATCTATGACCTTTGTTTTAAATGTTTAACCTGCTGGCCTCAAAGCTTTGAAAATCCCAGAGGGCCTTTCTGTGGTGGGGTGCTGGGCTTCAATGAGATGCACACATAAAACCTTGGAATGTGCGTGGACCGCTAGGGAGCAGAGGCTGGCCAGGCTGAGGGAGGGGAGCCACACCACACAAAGGGCACACAGTCACATTCCTCCCAGGCCACCCAGCAGGCTTGGTGGCTGCTTGCCATCTGGCAGTGCTCTTGGTATTTTCCTGGATTCCTTGGTGCAAGGGAAGCATAGTGACCTGAGCAGACTCAGCTCCTGGCTCAGTGGCAAGGCCAGAGCTGTGGAAGTGGTTTATGGTGGAGAGTGTACTTAAAATGCCACTCTAGCCCATCCTTCCCTGTCATCGTACATGTTAACCAGCATCCTGGGACAAGGCTAGGCACCCAGAGGGCAGGATATGGGGAAGACTTTTGCAATGCCGTGTTTTGAGTCCATCATTTTGCTCCTTTCCAGCCACCAGACTGGGATTGCAATGAGGGAAGGGAGTCGGGTGAAGGGTTTAGTTAATAAATGTTGGGCACCTAATGAGGATTGCCTATACCTAGAGCTGCCATGGATTCCTTCTGAAGAGTACTGGGGTTCCTCTGAAGAAGCCCAGGCCCCGCATTGAGCTAAGTGTCTTCTCTCTGCAGAGTGCTGTGGTAGCTGCTGGCAAGCAAGCATGTTTATGAGTCAGTGATCTTTTGATAAGAGCTCATTCCTGAAAGGAAAATAGAAACTTCCAACTAGAACTCAGGCCAGGTCAGGAGGTGAGGGTAGGGAAAAATAACACCAAGTGCAGGCACGAAACCTGAGAAGATGAAATAGTAAGGGAGCTGTGATTGGGGAAGTTAAAAAGGGCCTTACCGTCAGCAAATCAGAGGAAAGGGAAGGACAAGTGACACTTTTGACACCGTTATACCTTCAGGAAAAGCTGATACTCCTGAGACCTAAAATAGCAGAGAAGTCAAATGTTTCATCTCATTAAAAATAGAAAAAAAAAAAAAAAACCAAACCAAAAAACTAAACTAAACCACAAAACTGTTTAAGATTATACCTTGTGAAATATAAAGTAAAAAGTTAAAATAGAATAGGGAAAAAATCAGAAAAGAATAAGGAAGGAAAGGATAGAGTACTAATTAAGATAAATTTAAATTTTTAGACTTTAATTCAGTTTGTCCTAGCATTTTTAGGAAAACAAAGATGATTCTGGAGGACATAACAAGTCGTTCTAACTCATATCCCTGAAAATGTAAAGAATAAATTATCCACAAGGGAATAATGAGCATTTGGAAGCACATGTGGTGCTAGTTTCATTTTGTAAAACATGAAATATACCAATGTCATATTCATTTATGGCTGGAGACTAGTTAGATGAGGGAAGCCGTGTATCTAAAGTGGCTGATGTTCTCAAACATCCATGCTATTGGACATTCCCAAGAAGCTGGAAATGTACAATCTGAAACAAACATGCCCCTTCCATGGGTTCAATAAAGGGCCAATGGATCTCTCACCTAAAAGGATGTTTTGCTCAGAATGAGCTTGCGGGACATGCTTTGCCTAACCCAGGGCTCCAATACCATGTTATATGAATTACAATAAGACCTCATTGTTTATATGAGGGGTCAAAGCATCAAATTCCTAGAGGGGTCAGATATGTGATCTAAAGGAACTAAATGGTACAGAGCAGGGTGGGTGGCCTGGCCAAAAGGGACAGCCATTTGCTATTCTCTTCGAGCCAGCTCCCTGCCATGGGGGTGATGCCATGCTGAGCCAGTGCCACATGGTCAGCTGAGTTTTCAGGAGAGGCCAGCTTTTAAGATTTTAGGAAAATCTTGTAATTTTTAAACATTTGTTTTTAAACATCAAATACATGGATGTAGGGCTACCAATGGCTTTAAACTTCAGAGTAAAAAAGATAGGTGAATGTTTCCTGGCTCACTGGTGTGAAATGAAAGACATTTCTTAAAAGAAGCAAGCCATTTTATGAAAATAAAAAGTTTTTCTTTTATCATGGTCATTGTTTTATAATTTTAACAAGGTAAGGAACAAATATGTGGAGAGACTTATGATCTACCAGCTTACTAATTACTCTTCTCTACCCTGAGCATTAGTCTGAGTTAGGTCTTTGTCATCTGCATGTATCTAAACCCACACGTTGTATTTATATTGACATGTACATATACACATGTGCAGAAATACAAATTTCTCAATGTGGCAGCTGGTACAGATCACTCAGCTTCCACCAAATGGAGTTTCTATCAAATGGAGCCGATCTTGGGGTTTTATTTGGAGGATGCAGGAGGCTGCAGGAGGGGCTGGTGTGAGAAGAGCATTGTGCTTTAGCAAGGTCTCTCTGCCCTGGTTTGTAGGACAAAGAGGAGGGAAGACATGGAGGAGCAGGGAAAGAGTTAGGCAGGTGTCTCTTGAAGTTGTTTCAGCTAGAGGTGTTGAGGCCAAGACTAGGGATAAAGCATGATCAAAAAGGCCTTGATTCAAGTGTTATGCAAAGTATTGACTAAGCCTTTAGTAAGTCATTAGTGAGGGGGGAAAAAAGGAGTTCATGATAGTTACGATGTCTCAATTCTAAGAAACTGGCAATGGTGGTGGTGAGGAGAAGCAGTTTGTGAGTAGTGGGTTCTTTGTGATCCGGGTTTGGCCTGGGACCTGCTGACTTACTTGTAAAAGGTCAAGTCTGGATATTGAGTTTGAGAGCCATGAGCATCTCTGCATAGAGGTCAGAGTTGGAGCCAGGGGGCTGAATGAGATCCCTGAACAAATGGCAGAGACAAGAGACAAAGACCCACGACTAGGATAAAGAATAAGGGGCAAAATGGAATCCAAGAGAGGGAGAAAAATTGTTAAGAAGGGGAAGACTAATAATCTCCCACTCAGCACCTGTCACCATGCACACATTCTCACAGAAGCCTCACAAAGGCCCAGGAAGAAGCATGGTTGTCTTAGTTTTGTAGATGAGGAAACAGGGTTAAATGATGACAGGGTGGCAAGGATGTGGGTCCTTGGGACAGGCTGGGCTCCTTCTGGAAGGTGGGCAGAGAAGGGAGCGGGAGAGAGCTTGGTGAATGAGGGCATATCAGAGTGAAAGCAAAGGGCATTTTTGAGAATGTCCTGAGGAGAATGTTTGTAAGCTGCGGGGAAAGAGCAAAGGGAGAGGGAGAAACAGACGATGAAAGCTGGAAATGGATTAATAATGGATAGGGCTGAGTTGCCAAGCAGGGGGCCGGAGCCAGGATCAAGATGGATCTTCAGAGTGACAGCAACCTGAAAGGAAACTCTCATTGTACAGAGTACCAGAGCCCCAAGCAATGGTGAGACATCATAGTAAGAGAGCTGCAGATGTGACGGGAGGCACCAGCTCTGGAAGCTGATGGCCACTTGCTATGGCATGACTATGAACAGAAGTATTAACTGCTTATTTTCTTTTTATGTGACTATCTTCTATGGATCATTCACATTAATTCTCACAAATTATAGAACCTCAACACAAGTAAATCTAGCCTAGATTAAGTGGAGATTATTTTAATTAGCTTTCATTATTTCCTAAGGAGACCATGCCATCCATTATTTGTTGCTATTACATGTGAGCTGTGTGTGTGTGTGTGCGTGCATGTGTGTGTGTGTTTTAGCTTTAATGAAGAGTAGGGCTGCATACCAAGGACAAGGTTAGGAGGAATTAACGTTTTCGTGCTTACATCATTATCAAGATAATGGTAGAACATACACTGTTGGGTTAAAGATCTTTCTGGAAAGAACTCCCTCTGATATGGTTGAAAGAACTTGAGCTTTGGAGTTAATGGGTGCAAATCTGAGCTGCAATATTTCCAAGTGGTGTGATTTTGGGCTAAAGGCCTCCCCTAGCTTTATCTTCTCCAACTGTGACAGAATAATTATACCTTAAAGGTTTTTATGATGATTAGAGGTATGTAAACAACACCCAGCACGTGCCTTACTACATGGTACAAATAATAAAAATTATTATAATTCTTAAATGAACTGAGGACTAAATATTTATAAAATACATCAGACCAACATGAGCAAACATATGTATATATATGTGTGTGTGTGGTTTGTGTGTGTGGATATGCATATATATGTATATATGAAGGTATCTTTCCATTCTTTTGTCAATGGATGTGTGAATTGTTTTCAGTTTTATTCCATTACAAACTATGCTACTATAAACATACTTTTTTTTTTTTTTTGAGACAGAGTCTCCACTCTGTTGCCCAGGCTGGAGTGCAATGGAATGATCTCAATTCACTGCAACCTCCACCTCCCGGTTTCAAGCAATTCTCCTACCTCAACCTCCCAAGTAGCTGGGATTACAGGCATGTGCCATCACACCCAGCTAATTTTTTGTATTTTTAGTAGAGATGGGGTTTCACCATGTTGGCCAGGCTGGTCTCAAACTCTTGACCTCAGGTGATCCACCTACCTCGGCCTTCCAAAGTGCTGGGATTACAGGCGTGAGCCACCACGCCCGGCCTATAAACATTCTTATACATATTTTCCAGTGCATGTGTGCCACTCCTTCTCTGGGTTTTCTTTCTAGAAACGGAAGTGCTTACTATGTCCATCATCACCTCTGGTAGGTAATGACAAATTGTGTTCTAAACTGGTTGTGCTCATTTATGCTCCTATGATGGTGTAAGACACAGTCCAGTTTCTCTGGATCCCACCAAACCTTGGAAATGTAGACTCTAAAAAGTTGGCCAAGCTCATGAGTAGGAAATGGTGTCTTGTTTTTTAATTAGTGTTTTCCTGATTACTGATCAGTTGAACATCTTTTCATATGCTTGCTGGCCTTTTAAGTTTTATCTTTCATGAAATGCTTATTCATGCTTTTTGTCTATCTTTTTTTCTGGACTCATCTTTTTAAAAGGTATAAAGACAGCAAGTCAGACATATATATATATATTCATATGTATATAAATATTTATATTTGCCCAAGTTCAAGAGTCAATCCATACTAACATTAACTGATACTGTCATCTGTCAGAAAACTCAAGTTTCTTGCTTGTAGCTGTTAGGTGCCTGTACACAACAGGTGTCAAATGATGAATTATTGAATGAATCAAATATGGAGAGAGGAACAAGTCTACCATTAAAGGTGTAAGATCAGCACATCAAGAATGACACCTTTCTAGGTCAGGTACCAAGCAAGACTGTTTATCATGCTCTGTCCCCTAAGGGATGTGTGACTCGAACAACCTCTATTAAGAGTGCATTGAGTGGAGTCAGCACCTTCCAACCTCTTGGGTTATTGTGACAGGGAGGGAGGGGAGCTATGATTTGTTGGCCACTTACAGTGATAGGAATCAGTGCTCTCCATCCCTCACCCAGAGACCCCAGGTTTCCTGATGTGTGGAATCACCCTGGCCGCTTCCCAAGCCTATACTCCTCAGGCTATTCACATGGATTTCTAATTCCACAGGTTGCACTGGGGTCTGGGAACCTGAATTTTGAACAAATGCTCCAGGTAATTCCTATAATTAGGTGGCTTTGGGAAGCCCTCCCCAAGCCCTGTGCCTGGACCAAGATCTGGTGGGGAAGGTTCTTTGAGTGCTTTTCTTTTTGCTCTTTGGCACAGATCTAGCTGGGAAGCAATATCATTACGGAGAAACAGTGACTCTGGAAACAAGTTTGTTTAGTTTTGCAAAACCAGCTATGTTCCCGTCTCCAAGTTCTTAAGCCTGTGCCAGACAACTCTTGGCTCCCTCCAGCCTGAAGCTGGTCTGGACCACCTGATCTCCTTGGTGTCCCTTCTGCCAAGCACAATGACGTGTTTCAGACCTGCAACTCAGAAGGTTCTACTTGGTCTTCCTCTCCACCCCTTCAAAGATTCTCCCTTTACCACCTTGTGCCTGTTATTCTGTGCTTCAGGCATGCTGATCTCTGCAGCCTGGTAATGTGCAGTCATCTCACACCGGTCATTTTGCTTCTGCCATTTCCTCTCTTTTAAATGCCCCCTCCCACTTGTCCTCCTTTGGCTAACTCATCTGAGGTGGGCCTGAGATTTCTGCATTTCCAGCAAGCTTCCAGGTGATGCAGGATGTTGCTAAGTCTGGGAACCACATTTTGTGCCAAAAGACATTAAGACACAGAGTGTGCATCACCTGTTCCTCTTTTGTGCTCTTAGCACCGGGGCCAGCCTCTGCCATGCTTCTCACACTGCATTAGAACAACTGCCTTGTCTGTCCGTATTTTTCTTGACGGCAGGTATTTGCCTTGGTTATCTTTACATTTGCAGGGCCAACACGTAGGAGATGCTCAACACACGACTGGAACAATCCAGACAGATATTTGTCTGGCTGCATTTTGCTGTTGGTGACTGTTTCCCTACTGAGGCCAATGGCTTGTTGCTTTTCCAGGTGGTGCCCTCTGGCCTGAAGGGCTGGCCCCACTTTCCCGTGTAGCTGACCTTGCCGGGGAGGGGGAAGTGAGTGGGTGGTTTTGGCATAGGAAGAATTCAACTTTTTTGTGTGTCTAATTTAGGTCGACATTAGTGGGTTTAAAATTAGCTCAAGATTCTGAATTTTCTTTGGATGGTTTGCTCACGCTTGTGAGCACATGAGCACACCTTAAGGACTAAGCCTCTGAGGTTTAATAATCTCTTCCTCTTCTAGCCCTGTTCTCCTGCAAGGGCTAGGAAGGTCTTTCTAAAAAGCAAAGTTGGATTAAGCCACTCATTTGGTGGCTTCTTCTCCTTTCAGAGAAAAATCCAATTCTCTAACAAACAAGGCTTTCAAATAAGATGCCTGCTGGACAGGTTTCCCTGGGCCAGACTGTGCCTACTCCTGTTGTCTGTAAGTGCCCCATTCACTCTCACAAGTGAGGCGGATGAATGAGCTGATGGCTCCGACTCTCCCCACAACCTCACGCTCCCTTTTCAGCCCATTTGCTTGGTTATGAGAACATGCTCGTACCGGTAGTCACGTCCCAGATTCCACTCTGGCTGCTAATTCTCATGAAGGGAACCTTGTTACCAGCTCACTCTTGGGTTTTTCTCTGGATGGCTATTCTCTAATCTAGGATACATATCTACATTAACCTGTAATTACTGTAAATCCTGTAAACCCCATAAACCCAGCAAGATTAAACAATGAACACGTGGGTTTATGTTTTCCTTCAGTGCTTTTAGCAGAAATCTCTTAATGATTAGATTAATCCTTTAATGGACAGATGGGTGAGCCATTCCATTTGTTGGTGAGTAAACTGTAGCTAGCTGGGAGAAGAGGCTGCCAGCCTGCAATGGTTATTCTGTTTACAGGGTGTCATCGCCCTCCTCTCATCTACTTGTAAACTAGTTTTTCATACTAGTCAGAGCAATAGCCCAGGACAATAAAACCAGTATGAGTTGCAAAGCCAGCTAGGACTAGGTGAACCCCAGGCCGTCTCTTAATTCCTCTGAGAGTCGGTATTCACACCTATAAAAATGAAAACAATAAGACCTACTTTGTGTGGATAGTTATGTGATTAATTGGGATCATTTGGAAATGTTGGGTTATGTACACCACAGATAAGTGTGTCTTCTTGTTTTTAAAGATGAAACACTGTGAGTTATTTCTGTTTGGAACCTGTGGCAATGCTACAGATATATTATTTGGTATATTTATTTGCGGCATTTTTTTTTTTTTTTGTATTGTGATGCAATTTTCTGTTTTTAAGCTTGGAGAGCTTCTTTCTTCTTTTGCATTACTCTAAATAGGTTGCGCTAATGCAGCCACATTGATTTTTGCACATGCCTGACTGTTTCTCTTTAAGATATCATTGTGTCCGGAATTTACAAGGGCTACTCTTATCTTTTGGAAACACAGCTGCTTAAATTATGTTGGGCAGGCTTTCTCTTAAGAAAATCTCCATTACAGACAGTGGAAGTGTAGTGAAGATAGAGATTCCGTGGTCTGCACATTTTTGCTGTGAGTCCTGGGATTTTTGAAAACCACAAAGTGTAAAGGTGGAAGGGTAGAGAAGGGAAAGGGGTTCTGTGTTGTCTAACATTCACTGTTTTGTAGAATTGCAATTTGAATGTACAAGGTGCTCTTTGTGTAAGAGCAGGAGAAACATTTACCTTTCAGCTCAAGGCCAGCATTGAACGGGGTCATTGTGCATCCTCCCGAGCCTCTCAGCAGGGGCCATGGCCCACCACCCTCCGCCTCACCTGGAGCTTGTTAGAAATGCAGACTCTGGCCCCTCCCCAGAGTACTCCATAAGAAGCTGCATTTTAATAAGATCTTAAAGTGGTTTAAATGCACATTAGCATTCAAGAAGAGTTGCTCTTGACTGGCATAGTCCAATAGAACTTTCTGTGATGATAGAGATGTTCTACCTTTGCAACATCTGATAAGGTAGACACTAGCTATATGTGGCTGAGAACTTGAAACAGGGCTAGTGGGGCCTAGCGCGGTGGCTCAGGCCTCTAATCCCAGCATTTTGGGAGGCTAAGGCAGGTGGATCCCCTGAGGTCAGGCGTTCGAGACCAGCCTGGCCAACATGGTGAAACCCCAACTCTACTAAAAATACACAAATTTGCTGGGCATAATGTTGCATGCCTGTAGTCCCAGCCACTCGAGAGGCTGAGGCCAGAGAATTGCTTGAACCTGGGAGGCGAAGGTTGTGGTGAGCCGAGATCATGCCACTGTACCTCAGCCTGGGCGACAAGAGCAAAACTCCATCTCAAAAAAAAAAAAAAAAAAAAAAGAAACAGGGCTAGTGCAACTTAGAAACTGAAGTTTAAATTAAAATTTAAATAGCTGCACGTGGTTCATGGCTACCAAATTGGGCAGCACCCTGAGAGACTCTAGCAGGCTTTGCTTATGGGATTTCTCCCGATGGGTTGTTGGTGCCCATCCCTGCTGGGAGGTAGTCAGTCCTCCTTGTATGGCCCAGGGTTACCACCGCATGTCCTGAGGTCCTCATCTGTGACTGTGGCTCTGTGCACAGTCCCTGGGATGAGTGCAAGGGCCTCAGCATTCCTGACACTCTTGCTTTCCTCTCGGGAAAATTTCAGCTGGTCGGCCTCAAAATTAGGAAAAATCTTGACAATGAGACACTTGCATTAAACAAATGCAAAGCATTCAAAACTATCCTTATGTAATTGTGTTATTTTTATTATTCCACAACTTTCTGAAGATCAGACGACATACTGCTCTACCTTGCTCTGTCTATAATATATGTCTTAAAAATATATAAATTGGGGCTATTTTATTGGCTTGACTCTTCTTTAATATTATTCTGTCCCTGTGGAGAGCTCTAGTTCAAATAATTTTAGTTCCTGTTCCCTGAAGGGGCCTTGAGAAACTTTTGCTTCTAGGTCTTTGCTCAATCATTAGTTCCCCGGCCTGGTGGCCTAAGCAATGCTCCATTGGGAGCTTCTACTACCTAAACATTACCTTTGCTATTGTGATGATTTAAGCAGATTCTGTAACTTTAAGACTACTCCATTTCTCACCTCTTCATGCTGATCATCTCTAATCATTGTTCCAAACTTAAAACTCTTTAGATCAAATTTGGCAACGCAAAACACTTCCCAGCTGTTCACTGGTGATACACAGCAAAGCGATGAGGCAAACATCTGTTCTGGCTGGAGTCACTCTCATCTTTTACCAAGCGGAGCTCTGTGATCATTTGCCCCTCCTGTGCGATCCTGGGGTTCTGCTGAGGTGAGGGAGACTGAAGAGCTATTTGGTGAAGGAAAATGATGCTTGCTGTGAGAGGAAAGAACTTTCCTTCTAACATTGAACTATTTATTGACAAATGTCCATTTGCTTACACTTTAGAAATGTGTTGGCATCAGGTATAGAGGAGCTTGTCATCTCCTTATATTTATTTTTGTCCTTAAATATTGCTGCTGATCAAGAGACACCCACACTTAGACATGCCCTGTGAGTGGGAAGGCGCTGGAGTGATCATTTCATTGTAGGGAGGAATGAAGAGCTTTCTGGAAATTGGTGGAAGAGGCAGGTTAGGAACTTGGATCTTTTGACTTACAGGTCTCTAGAGGGTCTTTGGGGGGTTCATGGGCCCCTAACGTTTTTTTGTTTTGTTTTTTTGAGGTGGAGTCTTGCTCTTTTGCCCAGGCTAGAGTGCAGTGGCACGATCTTGGCTCACTGTAGCCTCTGCCTCCCAGGTTCTAGCAATTCTCCTGCCTCAGCCTCCCAAGTAGCTGGGATTACTGGCATGCATCACCACGCCTGGCTAATTTTTGTATTTTTAGTTGAGATGGGGTTTCACCAGGTTGGCCAGGCTGGTCTCAAACACCTGACCTCAGGTGTTCCACCCACCTTGGCCTTCCAAAGTGTTGGGATTACAGGTGTGAGCCACTACACCTGGCTGGCTTCTAAAATTACAGCAGTTTTGTGTGTACGCTCAATGTCCGGGCAGAGTCCATTAGCATGTGTGAATTGCAACATGCTGTTTTTTTGAATTCCCCAGGTGTTAGTGGTTAGTTTGAACCTCTAACTCCTTACACTTAGGCTAAGGCCTACAGAACATTTGCTGCATAATTATGCTATTCAGAAAAGTTAGCTTTCCTGGGAAATAACTTTGTAACAAACTGTTCTGCCATTGGCAACTGCTGGCTCCAGGGAGAAGAGGGCAAGAATGTTTACCTCACTGCCATCAGTTATTATAAGGAAAAATAACTCTTAGCTGCCATCTTATGAATCAGGGGATGGAAGGGCTACTTTTTACTTGAAGTGTGGCTTGTTGCATGGTATCCATAGGTTTTGGAGCCTGATGACCTACTCCGGGAGCTACCCCCTTTCTGTGTGACTACTAGCAAATATTTTTTTCTGCATCTCAGTTTCCACGTATAAAAATATAGGGATAGTAATGCCTGTTTGCAAGGCCATGACGAGGATTCAATGCACAAATGTGAATAGAGTGCAGGGCACATAGCAGACCATCCATACACTATTGCCTTAGTCCAGTTCCTGTTGCTATAAAGGGATACCTGAGACTGGGTAATTTATGAAGAAAAGATGGCTCATGGTCTGTAGGCTGTACAGGAAGCATGGCACCAATATCTGCTTCTGGTGAGGGCCTCAGGCTGCTTCCACTCATGGTGGAAAGTGAAAGGGAGCTGACATCACATGGTGAGACAGGAGGTGTGAGAAAGAGAGTGGAGGAGGTGCCAGGCTCTTTCTAACAATCAGATTTCACCGAAACTAACAGAGCAAGACCTCACGCATTTTTGTTCATAAGGGATCTGTCCCTATGACCCAAACGCCTTCCACCAGAACCCACCTCCAACATTGGGATCATATTTCAACATGAGATTTGGAGGGTGAAATATCAAAACTGTATCAATGATAATAATTTTCATTACTGTCTGCCAACCATTTTAGAGCTGCTGAGGACCCATGTCTTTCTAGATCCAAAGGCATCTTTTAGGTTTGCTGTTACCATTAGCAGAGGGATGGGAATCACCATTACTGGGAAAGCCTAGCACTGAGCTGATTTGAGAATGATCATGGAATATGTATATTTGTTAATTTGAATAGTGTAGGAGGTATAACTGTGTTTGTTTATAATGTCTGATTCCTTGAAGTGTAAATCCTCTGACACCCACGTCCCTGAAGCCAACTGGTCCCCTTTTTGCCATTCAGCCTTTTGAGGGAGTTCAGGATGATGTGGGGGATTATTCTCTTCCGCACTCACTTTCCCACTTTTTATCATCATCCATGAGGCTCTCCCATCTGCCTGCTAGAATTCCATTTCTGCAGTAGAGTTTACAGGGTAACAGAGCACACAATATTACAGAAATCTAAGTGTCAGCTGGACATATCATTTCTGGAACAGCGGTGAAGGAACTGTGTTTTTGGCAAATGTTGATCTGTTTTCTAAAGAAAAATTAGAGATGTACATTTCCATCTGAGGCCACCGAGAAATCTTTGCTGCAGGCAATTTGCAAGGTTCCTAGTCCATGGTCTACTTGAGGTTTTGTGGCATAGTTCAGATCACTCTCCCACATCTCTGAAAGAGAATTGCCTCCAAAAGCTGTTATAGAAGATGAATCTTTGCTTTAAAAGAATAATAATGACAGTAATAACAACCACAATTGTAAAACAAACTCAGGTGTAGAGTTAGGGTGGTTGATTTGGTTTTTGTTAGAATTAGGTGAACACAGAATAGAAAGTGTGCCTCCCAGCTGTTTCCTGTTCTGTACCCCAGTACATAGCACACACACACACTCAGCACACATTAACACACATTCAACACACACACACACACACACACACACACACACACACACAGAGCAGCCTCTCAAGATCATGATGCCTATAATGACTTCTCTCCCACCTAACTTGCTTTAGATATTGGGAAACCATCATAACGCCTGATAAAAGTTCTCCTAACAAATATTTTCTTTTTTTATGGTTAATTTTATTTGGGGGAAACTTTAAAAAAATTTTTAGTTGTTTTTGGGGTACAAGTAATTTTTGGTTATACAGTTGAATACATAGTGGTGAATTCTGAGATTTTAGTGCCCTGTAACTAGAGTAGTGTACATTGTACCTAATGTGTAGTTTTTAACCCCGGCCCTGCTCCTGCCCTTCCCCTTCAGAGTCTCTAAAGTCCATCATATTACTTTGTATGCCTTCGTGTACTCATAGCTTAGCTGCTCCTTCCAAGTGAGAATATATGGTTTTTGATTTTCCACTTCTGTGTTACTTCACTTAGAATAATGGCCTCCAGCTCCATCCAAGTTTCTGAAAAAGACACTGTTTTCTTCCTTTTAATGGCTGAATGGAATTCCATGGTATGTATGTATGTGTATATATGTGTGTATGTACATATATATATATATATATATATATATACATGAAAACCACATTTTCTTTCTCCACTAAGGAGTGGCACTTAGCTTGGGTTCATGTCTTCACAATTGTGAATTGTGCAGCTATAAACATACATGTGCATGTGTCTTTTTCATATAATGACTTCTTTTTTTTCTGGGTAGATACCCAGTAGTGGGATTGTTGGATTGAATGGCAGTTCTAGTTTTAGTGCTTTAGAGAATCGCCACACTGTTTTCCATAGTGGTTGTACTAGTTTACATTCCCACCAGCAGTGTAACTGTTCCCTTTTCCCCACAATCATGCGAAGATCTATTATTGTTTCACTTTTTAATAATGGCCATTCTTGTAGGAGTAAGGTGGTATCTCATTATGATTTTAATCTGCATTTCCCTGATGATTAGTGATGTTGAGCATTTTTTTCGTGTTTACTGTTTACATATCTTCTTTTGAACAATGCCTATTCATATCCTTTGCCCACTTTTTAATGGGATTATTTTTTTCTTGGTGATTTGTTTGAATTCCTTATAGATTCTGGCTACTAGTCCTTTGTTGGATACATAAGTTTGTAATTTTCTCCCTTTCTGTGGGTTGTCTGTTTACTCTGTTGATTATTTCTTTTGCTGTGAAGAATATTTTTAATTTAATTAGGTCTCATTTATTTATTGTTGTTTTTGTTGCATTTGCTTTTGGGGTCTTAGTCATGAATTCTTTGCCTAGGCTGATGTCTAGAAGAGTTTTTCCAACATTGTTTGGCTTTTGTCCCTTAGCTTTGTGAACATGTTCCCTTCTTTCTAATTTGAAATATCCTCCCCCACTTCAGGGTCTCTCTCCCTTCTCCAGCTATGGTTCTGGCTGTTCAGTCCTTCCTTTTTCTGGTAAGTTTGTCAAAAGCACAGTGTTCACTTAATGTCTCCCATTCATTTCTCAGTTGTCTTCAGCCTAGTTTCTGCCCATGTCAAATTATTAATATAACTTCTCTAGGAAGCAGTGGTCACCAGATGTCCCTAATTACCAGAGCTAATGCATGCTTGCTGGTCTTATTTTTATTTACCTCTTTGTAATGTGAACATCATGTCCCTTCTTGGAACTTCCTTCACTCCTCTTTTCCTTGGCTGTCTATATGTCTTGGTCTTCTTCCCCTGAACATTCCTTAAATATTGGTGTTCCCCTGGGCATCCCACAGAAGACTCTTAAAAGAAAGAATTTATACACTTCCTTTACAACGTTTTATTCATTCCATGGCTTCAACTTGCTGATTCTCAGATTTGTCTTTCCATTCCAAACGTCTTTCTGGAGCTTCACATCTGTATATTTAAATGTCTGCTAGACACCTCCACTTGATTAGCTGCAGGCACTTCCAGGTAAGGGGTGCAAAGACAAACTCACTGTTTTTACTCTATAGAAACTGTTTCCATAGGAAACACAGGAAAATATAGGACAGGCTAAGTAATTTTCAAGCCATGTGTTATCATTCATTAGTGAGTCTGGAAATAATTTAGAGGGTTGTGATAACATTAAAAAAAACAAGCAAATAAACAAAAGATGCACACACACACACACACACACAAAGGTGAGTTAGTGTACATTAAAATATAAGCTCTGTGAGAGCAGGCAGGGTTTACTTTTTTATTTTGTTTACTCTTTTATTTTTAGCACCCAGAACAGTGCTTGGGACATATACGGGCTCAACATATATTTGCTGAAAGAACACGTGTGTATTCATTTGGGAGGTAAAATGTATATCCTATTGTGGGTTGTTGTCAAGAAAGCTATTGGACCAGGTGACCTCTAATGATCTTTTCAACTTAAAAAATTATGAATGTATGATTTTGTTATTTTTTCAATGCTCTATTGTTCAATTTTACCGGTGGCTAAGGTCTATGGCAGATCTCTTGGTATTTTTGCTCGTGTGGTGAACATTGGAGAGGTCTTGGTAAAAGGAGAAAGGAGCGGAATTTGGTGAATGTGGTTGGGAAGCAGCAGTGGGCTAGATGAAATAATGTGCTCAGGTGGCTGCATTGGACTCATTGTCTGGCTTAGCACAACATGGAGTTTGTGATGTGAAGCAAGAAAGCAAGATAGTGAACACTTATCCTCTCCTGCTGCTGGCCAGCCAGCTTTTCAGAGAGACAGACAGAGAGAGAGAGAGAGAGAGAGAGAGAGAGAGAGAGAGAGAGAGAGAGAGAAATGTTTTAGGGACACCCTGTAGTCTCTAAGTATCACAAGTGGACTTACAATAAAGCTGACTGCGTTAGAGAGGATGGCAGACTTAAGGCCTGGTGGTACCAAAGGAGAAGTCAAAGAAAGGAACTCACATGCAATTGCTTGTTTATTTATTTAGCATACATTTCACCTGTTAGATGCCAGCCCCCTTGCTGGGTTGTAAGGATATTTTCTGAATAAGACAGATAAGATCACTGTTCACATGAGTCTTTGTTCTAGTGGGAGAGACAATAGGCAAATAAACTGATAAATATACAAGATTATTATTTCAGACTCAGAGAAGGCCCTTGCATAGAACAGCTTGGTTTTGATTTGTGCCATAATACAGAGAGGTTTACAATAGCAAGCGAGTGAGTATTCAGTGTCCCAGCTCACCTTGCTGATGGAGGCTTGTGAAACAGAAGAATCCTTCAGTGTGCTTCTTGACTGACACTTTTAAGACCTTTTAAGAAAATCAATGTAGACAACATCTTGGATCCTGCACTAACGGAAATGTGGTTGAGAACTGGGTAAGGGTGAGTGACAAAATGGAGAGAATTGGCTAATGGCGGTAGACAGGGCAGCTCTAGGAGTGTGCTGTGTTGGAGGAGAAATGAGAGGAAAAGCTGAAGGTCCCTTACAGGCTGTTCAGACCAAGCAGCACCTGTTGAAGAGGAGATTTACTTTATATTTCTGTGGGAAAATAACCTTTCCCAAGTGCCCAGATGCTGGTTCTGAAGGGAGTTTGTGGAGCAAGAAACCCTTTGGAGGAGCTGTATCATTTACTGCTAAGGATGTCTAATTCACTTTTGGACCAGAGTCAGCACCATGTCCAATCAATAGAAAACAAATTATGCAGGGCATTGTCTTGGTTGGGTATAGGATAATGAACCACTACCTTTTCCCCTCTTTCTTCTGCTTTACAAATTACTTATTAAAAACTAATATAATATCTCTAAATAATTTCCTTTCTTGGTCTCAGGAGCATAGTTTTACTGGTTGTGGTAATTGTTCACTTATCTATTTCCTGTGTATTTTAAAAGGGATTCCAGGCAGCTTGCAATGATGTTCCGGATCTCTTCCATTTGCTCCTCCAGAGCCACTCTCTGCCTTCTCTGCCCCAGATGGCTGACCTGATGGATGACATTGAATATGAGCTATGTTGTCCTTTGGCTTTCAGTTTTGCTCAACCAATGAAAGCCCCAGCAATGAGATCACAGGGAAGAGAGAGTGAGGTCTGAGTATTTTTCCCCTGGCTCCCCTGAATCCCCTGTGTTCAGGGGAGGCTGCCTGAGGCTGATTTTATTCCTGGCTCAGCAATCACTCCTTCTGAGGCAGCTTCTCTGCCTGACCTTCTCCAGTGGGTTTCAACACCTTTCCCAGCCCTTTCCCAGTTGAGGGGACTGACATTTCTGCTGCTTCTCTCCTGGTTCCTGATCACCTTTGGTGGTTCCCCTCCATTTAACTCAGACCCTTATAAAACATTCCCATTGGAAAGAAACCTTTCTTGAATTATTCTAAATTGTACACACTGCCTGCCTCCTTTTGGGACTCTGGCAGAAGAACAGATATCAAAACATATAACAAGGAGATAAAAACCATTAAACAAGTCGGGAGGCATGAAGATACAGAACTAGAAATTGAGAGAGCTGTGACCATGATATTTGTGTACTAAAAGGTACACATATTTATCAGCCAATTGGATGGCTATCTTTTGTGAACTACCTGTTCAAGTCTTTTGCTCATTTTTAAATTGGGTTGTTTGTCTTTTTGCTTATGTGTAGGAGTTTAAAATATATATATATATATATATATATATATATATATATATATTCTGGACATGAGTCTTTTGTCAGATTTCTCCCCAGCTTGTGGCTTGCTTCTTCGCTACCTTAATGATATTCTTTGTTTAACAGACATGCTAATTTTAATTAAGACCATTTTATCATTTTTTTTTCTTATACAGTTAGTGCTTTTTTTTTCCCGTTTAAGAAATCTCTGTCTACTTCGAGCTCATGATGATATACTCTTATATTTTCTTCCAGTTTTATTGTTTTACCTTTCACATTTTGTTGATGATCTATCTTGGATTGATTTTTTAAAAACAGCTTTATTGAAGTTTAATTTACATACCATTAAATATACTCATTTAAGAGTACAATTCAGTGATTTTCTAGTAAATTTACAGAGTTTTGCAACCATCTCCCTAATCTAACTTTAGAAAATTTCCATCACCCAGGAAAAAAACTTGTGCACATTTGCAGTTGTTGCCCCTTTCTATGCCCAGCCCCAGGCAACCACTAATCTACTTTCTGTCTCTATAGATTTGCCTTTCAAATTCGTGTGTGTGGGGGGGAGCGGGGGGCATAGTTATTTTATTTGAACACAAATGTTAACTCTGAGCTTTCTGGAGGCTGAAGCAAAAAGGGAATTTCAATGCTTTGCGTGGTCCCCTGGCTGGTTCCTGCTAGGACTACAATTCTGTTGTTTCTTAGATAATATAATGGACAATGTTTGGCTACATTCTGGCAAGAGATGTAGAAATCGCTAATAGTTTTATTTTTGTTGCTTCTTGCCAAGAGTTAAGAAATTATTTGTCATCTGGTTGAGTCTGTCACCTAGTTGAGATTAGTGAAGGCAGTTTTGTAAGAAGCTACATTATTAAGATTTATGCCCATGGATTTCTGATTATCTAAATTAATAAAATCAAAGAACATAAGAAAGCTACAGAAGGGGCAGGCAGCATGGTTCTGTTAAATACCATGAGTCTCAAGTGGGCTGTTGGCAAGGCCAGATCACAGTAATTTTCACAGTTGGATTCTCTGAGGGGTGATTGCCCAAAGTGCTGAAAAGTAATATCATTTACTAAAAGTAGGATCCATATGCTGTATCTAGCCACCAGCCATGCAGATGAAAGAAGTGACATATTGTTGTGACATTTAGGGGTCCTGATGTATCATTGTAGATGGGCATAGATTTCTGCCCATCTATGTTGGCACATGACTCCCTTGTGTATGGTTGCTGGGGGACAGTGAGAAGGGCCAACATGCCTTACTGATAGGATCTTCCATTCTGCTCAGGAAGTTGGTAAAATAGATGGCTGATGGTTCTTTAGATTTCTGCACCATAAAGTTTAAGAGAAAATGATCTGGGGAGCCTACCTGATTTTGAAAGAGTTGTTACCACTTGGCCATCTCAAGGGATGAATTTAAACTTTGATGTAATTATAGGATCAGTTAATTTCAAAATATGGTTCAACATAGCAGAACGAATTGACTTGCTGGGTCGAGTTATGTGTAGCCCACTATATAGTGAAGAATATCTTCCAAATGCAATTATTTTATTAGAACCGTATTTTTTTTCCTTTTCTTTCTTTTTTCTTTTCATTTTGTTTGAGACAGAGTCTCATTCTGTTGCCCAGGCTGGAGTGCAATGACAGGATCTTGGCTCACTGCAACCTCCACCTCCTGGGTTTGAGCGATTCTCCTGCCTCAGCCTCTTGAGTAGCTGGGACTACAGGCGTGAGCCACCATGCCCAGCTAATTTTTGTATTTTTGGTAGAGACAAGGTTTCACCATGTTGGGCAGGCTGGTCTCGAACTTCTGACCTCAGGTGATCCACCCACCTTGGCCTCCCAAAGTGCTGGAATTGCAGGCATGAGCCACTGGGCCCAGCCAGGACCATATTTTGATGCAGAATTTTAAAAGCATCCTTTGGTCAACAAATTCAGCTGCTTGCAAAGGCTACTCTTCTGGTTGGCTGCGGCAAAAGCCACATCACTTGCATAAGGAAAGTTGCTTTTCTGTTTGTCTTAATAGTGTTATAGTGGAATAGTATCCAGTTTATCCAAAAGTAATATTAATTAAATATTTCAAAAAGACTTTGATGCATTACTAGTGGGAGTATAAATTCATATAGCCACTATAGAAAATTCTCTGGCAATATCTACTATAGATAAAGAAATTCATACTGTGTATCTTAAAAATTCCACTCCTAGGTATACACCTAGTAGAAATACTTACGTATGTTCACCAAAGGTATGTACAAGTATGTTCTTAGCAGCTTTATTTGCAGTTACTAAAAACTGGAAACTACCCAGCAATGGAATGGACAAATGGATTGTATATTTATACAATGGTTATATAGATATTTGTATATTATACACCATTTATACAATGGTTGTATAAGTGATTGTATATTTATACAAAAGGTTGTATAGTTACTATACAGCAATAATGTAACTAAATGACTGTTTACACAACAACACATATGAATAGCAGAAATTATTTTAAACTAAAGAAGCAGGACACAAAGAACAACACTATTGTTGATATTTCAGTGAAGGATCCCATTTAGTTAAATATCAGAAACAGGGAAAACTGTTTGAGACAGAAATCAGAGTAGTGGGTACCTTCTGGGGAGATAATACCTGAAAGGGATGGTTTGTCTACTTTACTGTTTGAATATTATATCATTCCTTAGAAACAAGATGGGCAGCTAGAACACTTCTGCCTTATGTGTTGAGAATTATCTGATAAAAGTCCAATTCTATGCAGACTGATTCCAGAAATGGTGCAGATTTCGAAGAATCATGAATAACCAGAAATAAACTGTGAATGGATAGTTTGGCTCACTGGGACTTTCTGTGTATAGACTCAAAGTTTGACACAAATAAATGAATGAGGTGAAAATTGCATACTTGGAAAATTTTCAGTCCTCTTTGATGAGATGAGATAATGTATAATAGTGATGGTATTGAAATATTGTGTCTATCACTGCTTATTTCTCATCTAAGTTATTCCATGAAGAGACTCAGGTTTGCAGCTGCTGCCGCCCTACTACCACAGACAAGCAAGGGGGAATCCCCGCTCCACTCACCTAGACAGTTTTACAAAGGCGTATCCAGCAGTCACGGTCTATGCTTTTGAAGACTTCTTCCCTTTTTCCTTCCCCTGAGGGATGGGTAGATAATACTTCAAACCATTGTTAGGGTGAGCCAAGAGTTGGGATAGACCTTCTTTAGAGTGAATCAGTTGGTGTGGATTGAGCTAAAAAAAATAGACTCTCCCCTCCTTTTCTCTCTAGCTATTGTCTCTCCACATCAGTAAGGACTGACTTACACATTAAGATATTTCAGAAGTCAGTTCAAGATGAGGATGAATACATTTTCATAGGGCAAATAGGCTAGTGCCAAGAAGGTGAACTTCTAATGCATTAACTGAAATTATGTGGTTAGCCCTAACTTATCTACTCCCAAATGACTTTATGAAATGCCTGGGACAGGAAATGGCCTGCAGCCTTACGCATGGATGGAAATGGTCTGTTTAATACGCCAGGTCTCTAAAGAGCAGGTGATGTTCCAGCCCCCGAAGAAGGTGAGAGATGAGGATCTTCACTCTTGCTCCAAACATTCTGTGGCACTCTGGGAAGGTACTGTGTCATTCAGGGTCATGTTCCAAAACACCCTGAGGGGCAGCAAAATGTACCATTTGCCTCTGGGGTACAGGGATGTGTGATTCCAGTTACTAAGCAACTCACTTTTCTGGGCTGGCCTGGCCTCATTCTGGTCTGTAGTTGAGGTGAGGAGGGGAGGAGTCAGAGCTAAAATGTTGCTTTTAGAAAGAGAATTTAGGAAGTCAAAAACAACAGATGCTGGTGAGGCTGCAGAGAAAAGGGAACACTTATACACTGTTGGTGAGAATGTAAATTAGTTCAGATGCTATAGAAAGCAGTTTGGAGATTTCTTAAAGAACTTAGAACTACCATCCAACCCAGCAATCCCATTACTGGGTATATATACAAAAGAAAATAAATCATTCTACGAAAAAGACACATGAACTTGTATGTTCATCTCAGCCCTATTCTCACAACAGCAAAGACATGGAATCAACCCGCTTGCCCATCAGTGGTGGAGTGGATAAAGAAAATGTGGTACATATATATAACCATGGAATACTATGCAGCCATAAAAAAGAAAATCATGTCCTTTGTAACAACATAGGTGCAACTGGAGGCCATTATCTTAATAGAATTAATGCAGGAATGGAAAACCAAATTCTGCATGTTCGCATGTATAAATGGCAGCTAAACATTGAGTATTCATGGACAGAAAGATGGCAACAATGAAACTGGGGACTACTGTTGGGGAGGGAGGGAGAAGGGCAAGGCTGAAAAACTATTGGGTACTATACTCAGTACCTGGGTGATGGGATCAGTTGTACCCCAAACCTCAGCATCATACAGTATACCCAGGTAACAAACCCAGAATCTAAAATAAAAGTAGAAATCTTTGTTAAAAGTAAATTAATTAATTTAAGAAAGAGAGAATTTAGGGTTTCCTGGTTCTTCCATGTGTGAAAGAAAGGATACTGCTAAAAAAACAGAAAGACACAGGAATGATTTTGCCCCTTGTCAGATGAAAGCAAGAGTAGGAGGAGTCATTGAGGGCTGGGCATGCGTCTGTCCATCAGTTTCACACTTGACCCAGGGAATGCTCAGGAAAACTGTGACAGACTGGTTGGCTGGGAAACAGAAGAGTTTGTTGAAAAAGAACAAACTCTTGCATATGCAGACCAATGTTTGGGGACCAGTGACTTGGAGGAAAAGAGCAGAAGCTTTAGAGAGGCACAGAAGAGAGTTCATGTCCTGGGTCCCGCTCTTGTTTGTTGCTTGAGCCTACATTTTCCCATCTGCAAAGTGGAAATAATAATCTTACTATGTACCAGAGAGACTGTATTAATGAGCTAATATATGGAAATGACCCAGCACAGTGCCTGGCACATAATATGTGTTAAAAATGTTTGCTCTTATTAAGAAATTTGGGCTGTAATCATACACAAACATGTTCTATGGTCAGTTTCCTCTGAAGAGTCTCATATTCTCTTTCTCCTTCAAAAGTTTTTGCCATTCTCTGAACCAACAAGGGGAAAAACTAGTCAAGCTTTCCCTGTGCTGATGGAGTGAGGTTTTTTGGGTTGTTTTTGATGGAAGGCAGAAATTGGGTTACAAGGCAGAAAGCCACAGTTGGAGAGCAATTACGAGCTTGATAAATAAGAGACCAGGCGGGGTGTGGTGGCTCACACCTGTAATCCCAGCACTTTGGGAGGCCGAGATGGGCGGATCACAAGGTTAGGAGTTCGAGACCAGTCTGACCAACATGGCGAAACCCCCATCTCTACTAAAAAATACAAAAAAATTATCTGGGAGTGGTGGCACACATCTGTAATCCCAGCTACTCAGGGGGCTGAGGCAGGAGAATAGCTTGAACCCAGAAGGTAGAGGTTGCAGTGAGCCAGGATTCTGCCACTGCACTCCAGCCTGGGTGACAGAGCGAGACTCCATTAAAAAAAAAAAAAAAAAAAGACCAGTTTGAAATGCTAGAAGGGAAGATGAAAGTTAAGGACAGGAAGAGTGGGCAGCTGATCCCATTTTTGAACCAGTGGCATGCAGTATTGACAGCAAGCGTTCAGTTCCATGCGCCTTGCTTCCTTCTTGCCCTGAGTTTGATACTATGTGCTTTTAACATCTTCACGAGCCTTCTGCTTCACATCCCATCTCAAATGAGGCTGCTTTCTGGGAAGCTGGTGGAGAAAATGTTGACATCTATGCCTGGGGATGAACAATCTTTGCATTCCTGAGTGTGCCGCTGACCTGCACAGAACTGATTCTTTGGAGGCAAGAGAGAGGTGTAATTTATCACAGCGTTCTTTGAGCTGCCTGGGTAGATTTTCAGGACAATGGATTGCACATTATATTGGCTCTGGCTGGGTTGCTACTCTCTTCCTTCTCACCTCTTTCTCAGGAGAGGATGGGAAATCCATTTCCAAATTGAACTGTGTATGGTCTCCCCACCATCTTCCCTGCATCTGAATGGTTAATCTTCCAGTTCATGTGCTTCGCGTGGACTGTGTCTGAGGGTGTCTGTGGTAGCAGCAGCTTAACTCTGCTCTGGTAATTAGTGATGAAAGGAGAGGATACAGAGGGTCAGCCTGAGAGGCAGAATGACTTCACTGAAGAGTCAAGTCAGAAGAAATAAAATTTAGGGGTTGACACCAAGGTCAGTTCCCAATCACAGGCTGGAAGAGATATGGTAATCTATTTTCCATAAATCAACCTAGTTTTGATACCAAGCCCCTTTCTCCCTGGAGTTGGAAAATTTTCATGTGTCTTTTCTGAATTTTCCCCCACCTGGGGGTTGTGCCCAGTTTCTGGAGTCTCACTGGTTGCAAAGAAATGGGAGGGAGGCATATCATTATTGGCTAGATGTCCACATTAGCCTCTCCCTTGAGCCCAGTGAGGATTCTTAGACATAGCAACCTGGTGAGGCCAGAAAACCCCGTGTTTGTGATTTGTTTTTCTAGATAGACCATATCTTTCCTCCTGAATATCCTTGTGCCAACACAGCATATCTAGGGAACAAGCTTGGTTCATACAGCTCGTTCCTTTCTTCTTTTTAATCTGGAAGAAGTCTCTCTTTTTCCCCTGTGACACATTAAAGATAGTCATACATTCTTTGTTTTTATCTTATTGAGAGGACATGTTTAATTGCCTTTCCCTTGAATCCAGGTTGGCCTTAGTGACTCATTTGTAATCAGTAGAATGCAGTGGAAGTGACAGTGTGTGAAAAGCTACCTTTGCCTGGGCCTTTTGAGAATGCTCATCTTGCAGAAGGCAGGCTGCCATGGAGAAGTCTGGCTTCCTGGAGACTGCCATGGTGTAAGGAAGCCCAAGCTAGCCATGCACATGGAGAGGCTTCACGGAGAGAAAGAAAAAGGGGATGGAGAGAGAAAGGAGGTGCGGGCGAGGAGAGGGAGAGGGGGGAGGGAGGGGGAGAGAGAGAGAGAGAGAGAGAGAGAGAGAGAGAGAGAGAGAGAGGGCCCTCCTCTTCTAGCCAGCATAGCCTAGACACCAGATGTGTGAGTGACGAAATTTTCAGGTGCTTCCACATCAGACTGAAATTATACAGAGGAACCCAGACAAGACCCATCCAGTTGTGCTCAGTCAATACAAAGAACTATGAGAGAATACTTATTGCTTTTTTTCTTCTATGTTTTTGAGTGGCTTGTTACACAGCAATAGATAACTGGAACATTTCTCATATTCTATTCTCAGTGGATTTAGACATTTGAAAAGAAAATCCAAGAGGCCTCACCACCTACTAATTTTCACTCTGCTACATACATCCTGCAAGGAGGGTAGGGATTGTGGAGCCTAATGCCTTTTTAAAGTGGGAGTGGAGGCTAGGGGAAAACATAGAGGTTAAAAATTCCCTAAATTATATCTACACAATTTTATCCCATGATTGAGACTTCCATTAGTATTCAGTTCCACTACTGTATCCTTGTTGGAATTGGCCATTTTTAGAATTTCTGGATTTGGGAAATGGATAGGTAAAAATGAAGCTTCTTTATGGCTTAGTGAATATTTGTACCAAATATTTACAGTGTACAAATTATCCTGTAAAGCACAATAAAAAATTTGATGAAAAATAAGTTCACTTGAGAAAAGGGAGCTTAAGAGAAGTGATAAAACTGGAATTACACCATCATGAGAAATGACCATGACAGTATTTTACTCATTTCCAAATGAGGTCAGAGGACAGAGAGTTCAGTGAGGGTGTGGGGAGTCTGTGAGCCTCTAACACAGGAGCAGGATCTGCAGCAAATTCCTGGCCAGTGTCAGGAGAACACACCAATAACAAAATTTTGATAGGTGGAGACAAGGGCTTTGTTCACACAGAAAAATGGCATAATGAGACCAACCATGGTGGTGGGGCATTTTGTGGAGTATTTTAAGCGATAAGCTGAAGGAAAATTTGGAAAATTAAATCAAGCAGAAAACAACAACAACAATAGCAAAGTAAAACCCGGCAACTTGAAGAGATAGATAGTTTGTATTTCTGGATTTCTCTGCTCTCTTCTGTGGGCTGTGTCCTCCCCGATGCTGGCTCACATTTACTGAGCACCACATAAGGACCCTTTGACACCATGTTCATTGCCCAATGGCAAGGAACCAACTCTGAGATGCCACATATAACCTGGGGAGCAGCACTCATGGGTTGAAAGTTGCATTCTGATCTGGGAGGGTTATCATCAGGACCTTGTCTTGACTCACAAGAGAAAAAGCCACCGTCCTTCCTTTCCTGAGCTCTTTAAAATTAACCAGTGAGTTATCTGTGAGAACTCTCCTCCATCCCAAGAGGCCTAACTGGTTCTTTGTGTGCACAAAGCATATATGCGTAGGTTCTGCCATGGGGACCTGGAGTAAGGCTATTTGACTGGTCCTCCAGACACTGGTAGCCTTTGACTTTTCTCCTTCTCATCTTCCAACTTTTGGCCAGGATGATGGGAAGGAAAGATTGGGAGTTCCTTCAGAGAAACAGATGGGACCTAGGAGGTGTGGATGGATGGAGGGAGGGAGAATCAGGGGAGACTGGTGTTAGGTGACTTGAGGCAGAAGACTCAGGGGACCACTTTCTGTGCTCTGGGAGATCCGAAGACTCCTAATGCTCCTCAGCAATGCTGTTTATCTGCTCTCTGATTCCTAACCCCAGCTGCCTTATATTGGTGGCACAGCCAAATTCTCGGTGTATGTTGGGGTGAGTAGGAAGGGAGAATGGAATGTGATAGAATTACTGAAAAAAAAAAGAAAGAAATTGCCTATGTGAAATGAAACGTAAGTTACTGTTTGATTTAATCTGTGACCAAGTAAAATTGGCAGAATTTTCGTCAGGAAGGAAAGAAAGAACCAATTATGCAGCTCAGCCGTACTCCAACAAACTGTCAAACTAAAAACCTCTGCCAGCTCTGGTCCCACCCTCATTGTAGGCACGGGCTTGGAGGGAGATGATGGACACTTTCAAGACCTTCTCTCTGTATCCCAGAACCAGCCACCCCCAGCCCTCATCCCATGATGCAACTTTTAGGGGACCCCACTGATTGGGTTCAGATATAAGCGGATCTCTGTAAGCCCACTCTGTTAACATGGCATTGTGGAAACCTGGAACTGCCTCAGCTTGGGTCTGGGGCGGAGTTTCACCATTATCCAGCGCAGCTCACTGTTGTATACCTGGGCACTGGGAGGCCCAGAAAGTTAATAAATTGGCAAGGGCTATTGGTTGGCAGAGGCAGGGGATTCTACCATGCACTTGTACTTAAAACTACTGGGGTAATGTTTTAAAGGGGACTCTGCAAAGGGTCCCAGAAATGGGACTTTAAGATCAGAGATGGTCTTTCTTCACTCTGCCCATCGTTTCTTCCTTCTCTACTCTCCGAAATGACAAGGAAGCAGTACTTCTAAATAACATGAGAACTGGAATTCTGGTTTGTGAGACACTAGGATACCTCTAGTCCATCAGTCCATGGGAATGTAGGCTGTGTGTCCCTTCAGAATGCCAGTGTCCTGTGAGAAACACATTACCTTTACACTGGTAATGAACCCAATGCTTGTTTGTAGGAAAGCTAGAAAATGCAAATGAAAAAGCACAAAGAAGAAACTAAAAATAACCTAACTCTTACCTCTCATAAATATTCCTATCAACATTTAGCTTTTCAGCCTTCAGATCTTTACTTTTTGTCTATATGTATATGTATGTATGTGTGTGTGCATATAAATATACACACAAACGTAAAACGTCTGAGTTTTACAAAAATGGTTTATTCTGTCTGATTTTTTTCGTTTTATATTTCTCTTGAATATTTTCATGTAATTTCTTAAGAATAAATTCCTGAGAGGGGCTCTCACTTTAACAGCCATTTTTAGCATGCATTTCTGTATGTTCTTATGGGTTTATGCAGTACTATCAGGCTCTGCCATGATGCATTTCTAAACAATGGGTGAAAATGTTCTTTAGAAATAAAGAGCTGTTAGATTGGATGTGATATTTTCCTTCCTTCAGGAAGCCGCTGTCTGCCTCAAAGAGTAAAAAAAAAAAGGCAGAGGAGGCTTAAAGAAGAAAGCTGGCTTGTAATAGCTGATAATGGCGATTAAAATTCACATCAGTCATCCTCTACATTTTTAGTTTCGTAAAAATGAAACACCCTCAGCTTGGGTTGCTGTGTAGTCAGAAGAGATGTAAATATAACCGAGATGTTTTTCCTCCTTAGTGACTAATCGCTTGAAGAAAGGGGTAGGTGTGCTAGCCGGGGAACCCAGCCTACATCTTCCAGTCTTGAAATGTTTGTGACAAATCGTTCTTGTGTGTGTGCCTGCCTGTGTGTGTGTGTGCGTGCGTGCGTGTGTGTGTGTGTGTGTGTGTGAAGGAATTCCTGCTGCACACAGAGCGGTTGTTTTAGGAATTTCAGGAGCTGTGTGGGCTACAGGCTTGCTACTGGGAACCTTCAGGAATGACACTACTGAAATGAGACATGAGGCCTTCACAGAGTGGAACTGTGGGCCATGCTAGGCTGGAAATAAGGAATATGGTTTGAGAGGGGGAAAAAACTAGTTTTGGGGAATTAGAAATAGAAATAAACATGGGTGGAAGTCACACATTTCTAGAAGGTCATTTGACCAAATAAGGCTGGTGCTGGGGTTGTTGGAAGGGTAAATGACATAATCTCTGTGCAGCACTTAGCACAGGCCCTCATTTATAGTTAGTGCTCAGTAATTTGCAGCTGTTATTCCTATTGTTATGGCCTCTGTCATATTACTTACGTGAAATACAGTAGACTGTAATTTCCTGTGGTGTGGCTGTGTCTAGCCACATGTATACTAGTGAAGTGGCAGACATTCCGGAGCTAGCCCTGTCATCTAGTGGGGTCTCCTCTCAGCCCGTTACACTCCCAGCCTTCTTAGCCTTCTGAGGATGCTTCCTAGGCAAGCTACACCAAGTATAACTGTGATATGCTTTGGGCCACTGCAGAAGCCCCTTTAAAACATTCCCCAGCAGTTTCAAGCACACATTTGTGTGTTCAAGCCACCCTCTACCTGTCTCTTTTTTCTCCTTCCCCATGTCTCCTTGAGAGGAAAGATGATTTCTTATTGCAAAACAAGCTACCATTAGGGAAGTTAGGGGTGGGGAGAGGGAAGATAGTGCCTGGTGGGTTTGGTCTAGGGGAAGGAATTTGGAGTTTTTGAAAATTGAGAGTCTCTATAGCATCTCAAAGCTACAAGAAAATTTGAATTGGCTAAAGAGCTCTTGGGGAATGTTACTGTGGCTTAGACCTTAGGCTCTCTTTAATGTTCCTTGAAGACTAATAATGAAGATTTGAATTTCTTTTCAAGAATTTTTGCTGCTGACCTGTTTCTCTTTAAAAATATGTCTGAGCCCGGCTGGCTGATCCGTGTGGACTACCATGGTTATTTTAAGGCTGCATGTATATACTCTCCTTCTCTTATCTTCATTTCTCTTCCCTTTTTTAGTTTTCCTTTCTTATTGGCCTAGCATGAGGACATTTGTCCGCTACCCCAGCAAAGCCTAGCTAACTGTGTAAATGGTAATGCATTTCTAAGTTTCTCCATAAACCATTCAGCAGCTCTTGGTTAGGCTGCTTGGCCCCATCATCCTAGTGGGGCCAAGAGCTGTATTGTCAGATGATTCTCAGAAACTGGGGAATTCCTTAGCCCAAGGCTCTTGACAGATAGGGTGTGCAGGGGTTATATGCCTAATTGGATCCATGGGTTGGTTGGTTTTCCTTGACTGTTGAGCTCAGTGTAGCCATCCTGTATGCAATTTTAGGAGGTATTCTGCCTTCCTTATTAGGCTCCTGGTACATTAAGAATTCCACAAGCAGAAACCATCTCTTTGCTCTCTGGATGTGAATGGTAGCTCCTAATTGACTATTGCTATATTTTTCTTGGGGCCTATACTCACAAATCATTTAAAAAATACGATCCACAAGTGATTCCAATTAGACCATGAACTCTCAACTCATGGAATGCCTTAAAATCCACATAATAGTTTTAGGATTAATTATAGAAATGCCTGAGGCATATTCGTAAGGATTGTAAAGTAGGTGACAACATTATTTTAGGTGCATATTTAAAAAACAGTCTTGTGGAGGGCCAATCCAGTATCTTATGCTAATTAAACCCAGTGTTGGACTGAGCACTGGTGTGATGGGTATTAGGATTATTCGTAAGCATTCTTTATTTCATCCTTATAGGCACACAGTAGAATTTTACTTTCTTACCTCTCTGAAGTTAGGCAAGATATGTACCTTATTTTGGCCAACAAGCTGAAGTAGTGCATGTCACTTCCAGGCAGAATATTTAGAAACCAGTGTAGGACTCACCACATTCCCTTCTCGCTGCTGTTGACTGTTGAAGCAGCTGTCTGGAGGAGTCCTTAATCCCTTCAAATCTCAAAGACATTAGGAGCAGGGTTCTCCCTCGCCAATATACACTGGCTATGCATACTAAGTGAGAAATAAACTCCTGTGGTGTTAACTCACTGACACTTTGGAATTCTTTGGTACTGCAGCTTAACCTAGCCTATCCTGACTAATATATCTTGGCTCCAGCTCTTGATTTGAAATCTCCATTCCAACACTAATTTGTATTATCTCATCTAAAATTCTCTGCATCTCAGTTTCCCCATTTCTAAAATGAAGAGTTTGGATAAGATTCTCTCTATAGTACCTTCCAACTCCAGCATTCTGTGATTCTACTTTTAAAAGTACGAACATTTTACTGCTCCCTAACTTTACTAATTCTAATCTTTTCTTTTTGGACTCTGAGAGACCTGAATTCAAAGCTGCATTTTTGCCATTTGCTTGCCATGTGACATTGGACAAGTTATTCAGCCACCCTAAGTTTTATCATCTTCTCCTTGAAAATGGGAAAGCAGTTAGCTCCTGGGGCTTATGTGAATGAAATCAGATAAATGGTTGAGGTAATCTAAATATTGTACATAGCACCGGGCACTAAGGAAGTTCTACGTGAATGCTTGCTAATTAGGAATCTGAGAAGAGGGTGTGATGCTGGCATCTCCTGGTATGGCTCAGGGAGATGGTGAAGCCCAGAGAGTTTGGCCTTTCTGTTTCACAAGGCTTGTTAGAGAAGCAAATATTGCAGACCATAGGCTAGACTAAGAAAAAGAAGCAGATACTAAATGAAGATGTATTTAAGTTCAGGAAGCACTGATTAATAAACATAGCTCATTTCTGAAAGCACTTTGCTTAAAATCTTGTCTCAGCCACTGTGGTCAGGATAACTTAAAAATATATATTTTCCCCTTTGGAGACTTTTGTCAGAAATCAGTTGACTATATTTGTGTGAGTCTATTTCTGGGTTCCCTATTGTGTTTCATTGTTCTGCTGGCCTATTCTTTTGCTAATACCACATTGCCTTGATCACTGTAACTTTTTAGTAAGTCTTGAAGCTGGGGAGCATCAGTCCTCTGACACTGTTTGTCTCAGTACTGTGTTGGCCACTCTAAATATTTTGCCTTTTTGTAAAGCATTGGAATATGATTGTCAAGATCCCACTGGGAATTTGATTGAGCTTGCATTGAATCTATAGATTAAGTTGAGAAGAATTGACATTTTAACAATATTGAGTTTTTCTATTCTGTTCATGGGTACTGGAATATCCATCTACTTAGATCTTTTATTTCTTTCATCCAAATTTTGGTAGTTTTCCTCATATAGATTTTGTACATATTTTGTTAGAGTTATTCCTAAGTATTTCATTTTTTTTGGTGCTAATATAAATGGTCTTTTGTTTTTAATTTCAACTTTTAAATGTTCATTGCTGGTCTATTGGAAAACAATTTACTTTTGTATGTTAGCTTTATATCCTGCGACATTACTATTATCACTTACTAGTTTATTAATTCCAGCAGTGGGTTTTTTTTCCTTTGGTAAATTCTTTGGTATTTTTTACATAGACAATCAGAACATCTGATGTCATCTGCAGACAAAGAAATTTTTATTTCTTTCTTCCCAATTTGCATACTGTCCCTTTCCCTCCCCTGCCCTTCCCTGCCCTGCCCTTTTCTTCTTCTCCCCTCCCCTCCCCTCCCCTCCCCTCCCCTCCCCTCCCTTCCCCTCCCCTCCCCTTCCCTTTTTCTTTTCTTTTCATTTCTTTCTTTTCTTCTGTTGTTGCATTAGCTAGGACTTCCAGTATGGTGTTGAAAAGAAGTGGCAAGGAAGAACATCTTGGCCTTGTTTTCTATTTTAAGGAAAACACATCTAGTTTCTCACTATTAAGTATGATACTAGCTGTAGGGTTTTAACAGACGTTCTTTATCAAGTTGAGGTAGTTATTTCTTTATAACAATTTAAAATTTTTGTTATAATAATCAAATAAACAGACCCAAGTTTAAATATAGACTCTGCCAGTTTCTAACTATGTTGACATTGGGTGAGTTAATTAGCTTCTTTGAGCCTTAGCCTTAGCATGAAGGAAAAAAAAAAACTCACTTTGTTAAAATTGTAGACAAGATTAGACTTGGAAAACTTCTAGATTATTCTGATGTGAGTGCTTTCAAGAACTGGACCTGGCACAAAATCCTGAAACAGGAAGAAGAAGAAAAAGATGGAGAAGGAAGAAACGTTTGAGTGCTAGGTTGTGGCAAAAACTGCTAAGAGCTGACAAATCAAACATGATTCTCTAAGCATCGGGAAGGACCTGTGTGTCAGTCAGAACAGAAATGACCCAATGACTAGGAACAGATACACAAGGCATCCTTTAGAATGGAAGCCACGGAACGCAGCAGAGGCAATGGAAGTAGAGAACACCCAGAAGAAAAGCAAATACGCTGCAAATGTTACTAACTCCAAGCCACCTTGACTGATTATTCAGCTGTGACCCTCCTTCAGAAGACACTCTTTAGGACCCAGATGATCAAGTGACCAGCCTATGCTGGTTGCCTCATCCTCTCATGGATGCACTGTTTCTTTGTCTTTCTTCCTTAGGACTCTTTTGTATTCTCTAACCTTGATTTGATTAAGCCTCTTGCTGTGATGCTGACTGTGTATTTCCATCTTCTCCTAGTGTGTGGGGGCTACCAGGGGCTTTAGATAAGCAGTTGGATATTCATTCTCTACCAGAAGGCCTGGCTGGGCAAGGTGGCTACTTGTGTCTTGCTTTTATAAAAGCTAGTGCTCACTTTCAGGCAACTATTGATTTTTTTTTTTTTCCCTCACAGGTAGCTGTCCCTGGTTTTGTTTAGTTGTTATTTTCTGTTTTTTTAGGTCACTACTACAGTCATAATCCTCTACCAACTTATGAATACTTACTGGGCACAAAAATGCCTTTAATAAAATTATCCTATATTTTCAATTATCTTAGCTGTAGCTACTGATTATTACTCTAAAACAGATGTGTATTCAGCAGTACATATTTCATTTGTCTCAAATCTTGGGTTTACCTTCCATACATTTGAAAATATTTGGATAACACAAATCAAAGAAAACTTAAATTTCTGTGTGAGAACCACAGATTCAACCATGAGAGGTTCCTCTATTCTTGTTTTTCTTTACATTTATCTCTCATTTAAACAGCTTTAATATTACTCATATTCTTAGGATGATGCAATTTTCTGAATATATGTCACAGCTCAATATCTAATACTAGTTACTGTTTGCAATGGGAAGAATACCAGTTACTGTTAACAAAGCGATATATCACTTGCTGTTTAATAAAGGTTTCTTTTTCTTTCTTTCTTTCTTTCTTTCTTTCTTTCTTTCTTTCTTTCTTTCTTTCATCTTTCCTTCCTTCCTTCCTTCCTTCCTTCCTTCCTTCCTTCCTTCCTTCCTTCCCTCTCTCTTTTCTTCCTTTCTCTCTCCCTCCCCTCCCCTCCCTTTCCTTTCCCTTTCCCTCCCCTCCCCTCCCCTTCCCTCCCTTTCCCTTTCCCTCCCCTCCCCTCCCCTTCCCTTCCTCCCCCTCCCTCCCTCCCTCCCTCCCTTCCTTCTTTCCTTCCTTTCTTTCCCCTTTCTTCCTTTCCTTTCCTTTCTTTCTTTTTTTTTTTTTTTTGAGACAGAATTTCACTCTTGTTACCCAGGCTGGAGTGCAATGGTGCCATCTTAGCTCACTGCAACCTCTGCCTCCTGGGTTCAAGCTACTGTCCAGCCTCAGCTTCCTGAGTAGCTGGGATTACAGGCATGTGCCACCATGCCCAGCTAATTTTGTATTTTTAGTAGAGATGGGGTTTCTCCTTGTTGGTCAGGCTGGCCTCAAACTCCTGACCTCAGGTGATCTGCCCGCTTTGGCCTCCCAAAGTGCTGGGATTACAGGTGTGAGCCACTGTGCTTGGCCTAATAAAGGTTAATTTATTAAAGAGATGCAGTTTTGGTTAAAGCTGTGGTCCCTAACATAACAAAATGTGTGAATTTATACAAATAGCCTTGAGTGTTTTATAGCAGAATATTAACACAGCATTTTTATGTTGTTGAATCAAGCTACAATCTTTCATATATTAATAAATGCTTGTCCTTCACAATACAAGCAAAACTATTTAGTTCACCAGTTTCTTATTACTGTTCTTTATTCATCTGCCCATGAAGGTAAATGGATCAAGGCCCTTAATTCACCAGAAAAATGTAGCCATCTGTCCCTAGAAGACATAATCCTAGCAACAAACTGAGCATTTAGTTGCTGTTAAGGGCCTTGTAATTGGTTAGAAGCTCCTCATGGAGTTTCTGGGCATTCAGATGATTGGATTGTTCGTTCTAGGTAGAGGAATCACCAGAGACAATTCTGTTTTTTCCCAGATGTACGTTTATAAAGGCTGTCCCTTCTCAAAAGCAACTTCTGCAGGCATAGGATGCCAAGCAACAGATCCCTTTGAACAAAAACCTCACAACCCTCCTAACTGGGAAATGAGGCCTCATAGCTTCCACTTCTGTTTGTCATAGAGGGGTCCTGGAGGAACAGTGCCAACCCCAGAACAAACTGTCCCCAGCATCCTGGGGCTGTGCTTCCAACTTCTCTGGCCCTTGCCTGCTTCCCTCATTCCCAGGAGCACCTCCCATGTGAGTGTTCTGTATTAGGTCCTTCTTCTTCCAGTGGGTCCTAGGACCTCAGGTGTTGGGCAAGTTTAGAGGGCCGCCCAAATCTGTGTTCACTGAGGATGTTTCCTGGCTCTGAGGATGTACTTTCAACGAAAATTCTTTCGAGAATGGCTTTCTGAGACCTCTGTTATTGCCTCAGATTAGGGATTGTAAACTCAAATACCTCCAGCGATCAGGGAATTGAGGGAAATGGAAGAAGCAGAAGACAACAGGAAAGGCAGAATTGTGGTGGACTGCAGAGTTCATTTTCCAGGGAAAGGAGAAGCCAAGCAGACCTTACGGTCCAGCTTCCAAACCCTCCAGCTTTTCAATGGCAGCCAGCATCCAGATTTTTATGTGCAGTCTCCTCGTTCAGAAGCACCAAAACACTATGCTGACTGCGTAGAACACAGCGGTCAATGGATTCTGCTCCCGGGCTCCTCAGTCAGTCATCATCAGTTCAATCAACACTATGCTGACCGAATAGAACGCAGCAGAACATAGAGCAGAGTCAATAGACTGCTCACGGGCTCATCAGTCAGCCATCTCTGCAGCTGGGCTTCACACCAGCACTGCTGTTCTCTCTTAGCTCTTCTTGGCCTGAGGCATTGATCTACCTTCTCTCCCGAGTGAAAATGTTGGGTGCAACAAACAAATCCAATTTGTACTCACTGAAATAACACGGAATTTCATGTATATCCCCAAGGACATTCACATTAACAGATTGACAGTTGGAGACACAGGCTCCATTTCTCTGTGAATATTTCGGCTTCACCCTCAAACCCGCTGCACCTCTGTGTATGATCCAGAGGGAAGGGCAAGTGTCTTCTTGAAGCTCCTTCAGAAGAGTAAAGAAGAATTATCCCGGAAGCCCCTGTAAAGTCTTCCTCGTGTCTCACTGGCCTAAACTAGGTCATGTGTCCTTTACTGAACCAATCAGACAAGAGAGGTGGGTCCCTCATACCAACCAAGCCAGGGCCCTGAGATGCGGTTGGGTCATAGCTCCTTGAGGTTCATGCCTGTACCGTGGGTGTACACATGTGTGTACATGCGTATGCATACATGAGCAAAATCTTGGTTCCTTTAGGAAAGACAAAGGAATGTATGGTTGCTAAGCAGTCGACTAATGAAGTGTATCATAATGTGCTTCGTATTTTATAAAACTGCCTTTTCCCAGCCTGGTGTTGGGGTGGGTAACCCAGTGCTCCTTCCTTCCAGTGTCCAAATTCTAGTAATTGGAGAGCTTGACATTGCTCCCAAATCCTCATCTTATTGTTTTCCTCTATCTCCACGTAAAGAATGGGGGCACATAGGCCAACTGAGTTCCTAGAATAGCTTTGGTATAGGTGTCAGACCTCAGTTTGACAGCCCTGTAAAGAAACATAGCATTTCTGAGTTCATTTTTCCTTGTCTGTAACATGAGGAGAATATTAACTATCCCAATGGGTTGTCAGGCGATCAAATGTAAGCTATGTAGCAAAGTTCTTGGTATACAGGAAGTGTTAAATGAATAGTAGTTCCTGTTACTATGTTCATACCTTCATTGTTGAAGGTAGCTATTCAAACTCTAAACTACTTTAGCAATATATTCCGTATTTGGGGTTTGGTACTGTTTTTCCCACTTAACCAATATCTAAAAGACTGAACAAAACTTCACTTAGAGTTTTAGGAATTGGGGACTGAAATCTGCTAGACTTTTTTTTTTATTGAAGAAAAGCTATTGATGACTTAGGCAATTGATTTCTTTGCTCTTTTTCTTTAAGCACAAATTTATTGTTGTTTTAATTTTGCCTCTGAACTTGGGAGTTGAAGTAAATGCATCATCAGCAGTTGGCTGCAGAGAATCAAGAAACATTATCCTAAGCAAACTAAAGCAGGAACAGAAAACCAAAGGCCACCTGTTCTCAGTTATAAGTGGGGCTAAATGATGAGAACACATGGACACAAAGATGGGGGCAGCAGACATGGAAGCTTGTTGGGATGTGCAGAGTGGGAGGAGGGAGAGGATCAGAAAAAATTACCAATGGGTACTAGACTTAATACCTGGGTGATGAGATTATCTGTACAACAAATCCCCATGACACAGTTTACATGTATAACAAACCTGCACATGTACCCATGAATGTAAAATAAAAATTAAATTAAAAAATTGAGTTCTTTGTCTTTTTGTTCACTTTTTTTTTTCCTTTTTTTTTTTTTTTAACCTCCAGGGGACAGTTCTGGGAGGTAAATACTGTTCCACTCAACTTTCTTATTTCTAAAATGATCTGTAAAATTAAGACAAAGATTTAAGATTAAGATTATTCTTAAAATTGACATCTAACATTGGTTTAATATTTTGCAGTTTACAAAATTCATTCATATATTACAAAGGGCAGGGTTTTTAAGGTCTATGAGATGATAAATTTCTATGTTTCACTCATTGTTTATTTCTAATCCCTATCTCAATGTCTGGGACATAATAAGTGTTTAACAAATATGTGAATGAGCCTTAAAATGTCTCATTGAAGATACATCTGGAAGTTACCATCATTATTCTCCCTTTATAGAAGGAGAAACAGTCTCAGAGAGATTTGGTGACTTGCTTAAGGCCATTTAGCTGATAATCCTTGAAAACAAGATTAGAACACAGTGGTGGTTTCTGTTTTCCTAGTTCATACTTTGGGGTGGGGAGGAAAGGTTGACTTTTCTGACAAGTAGGCTAGTTTGTGATTATAAAAATTAGGTTTCATAGGGTGTTAGGAAGTAAATCTAACCCATTCTGTGAGAGAATGATAAGCTCTCCAGTCATCTGTGTTTGGTGGGACTTACTACCGACCCTGGTCCACTCAGTAGCCTTTGAACAGAAGGTACCATGGGCATCAGAAGAAAAGAAATCATCATATTACAAACAACAATAGTATATAGCTGTCATTTATTGAGCAGCTACTATGTGTCCAAAAAGATATTTTATAAACATTGTCTTTAATACTCAGGTTACCCATTAAAGATGTCATTATTTAGAGTTTATGGACCAGGAAATAGAGATTCAGAGCAACTAAATGATCTTTTCACTGTCTCGAAAGGGTTAACCCACTCTTACCCAGCCCTCCCTAATCAGACATGTAGTTATTTTACACAAATTCTTTTGAAATGGATCCTAGTTTGCCACATAAATGAGTCTTTAGCCCAGTGAGAGAATTTGCCTTTTGAGATGCCCAGAAGTAAGCCAAGTATCCTGCCATACCCAGGAGACTAGCACTTTCCACCCAGTGGGAGAAGACTTTGAGGGAAGATGGGATTGTTGCCAGGGGTTCAGGGATCCATACATACTAAGAATTGTCTGAAAAATGGGCGGAGAAGGTGGGAGAGAGGACACAACCCCCTTCACACTTTGAGGCTTGTGGACTAAAGAAATCCCAAATAGAATCCCCAAGCCTGGTGGCACTGTTTGTATCAGAGAGTCTCAAACTCTCTGTGGGAAGACACCAGTATTAGATTTTTATTCCTCCAGTCTGCTTTGGACCAATATTTGTAAAAAGCACAGTAGAATTAAATTACTGTTAATTTCTGCAGTTGTTTTTTGGAGTAGGGGACCCCAACCCTCCTGGGCCACAGAACTGAGACGCACAGGTGAGCTGTGGGCAAGCAAGACGCTTCATTTGTATTTCTAGCTTCTCCCCATCACTCGCAGTAGCACCTGAGCTCCCCCTCCTGTCAGATCAGCGGTGGCATTAGATTCTTATGGGAGTGCAAACCTATTGTGAACTGTGCAGGTGAGGGATCTAGGCTGCATCCTCCTTATGAGAATCTAACGCCTGATGGTCTGTCCCTATCTTCCATTACCCCCAGTTAGTTGCAGGAAAACAAGCTCAGGGCTCCCACTGAGTCTGCATTATGGTGAATTATATAATTATTTCCTTACATATTACAATGTAATAATAATAGAAACAAAGTGCATAGTAAACGTAACACACTTGAGTCATCCTGAAACCATACCCCACCCTGTCTTTGAAAAAATTGTCTTCCCTGAAACTGGTCCCTGGTTCCAAAAAGGATGGGGGTTGCTGTCTTGGAGGATCAGTCACACACTGTTCATGTTCTGGTACAGCCTATGGACCACACCGTGGCTAACACTGGCTTATACATTTTAACACATTAAAAGTATTGCAATTGTCTTCATGTTATTTTAGTACAGTATTTCTGAAAAGAATCAATTCACAGTGTACTATACTATTGAGACACAGGTTTAGCTGTGTAGTTAAACAAAATCTTTCAACCCTGTCAGTGCATTTCTGAGACCGTACAACCTCTTTAGAGACCAGCATCAAAAGTCTATTAGGCACACAAGGGTTTTAAGCACAGAGTATCAAATGCTACTGACCTCTGTATTAGACCCTGCTCATGCATTTATATCTTACTACTTTTCGCATGTATTAAATGGTGTTGTGATTAATAAAACATAATTTAGGTAACGACTCTGAGGAATTTAAATTAGCTGCTTGATTTTTTTCCTCTACTCAATCAGTACTGCAAGTATAGCTGCTATCCTGTGGGAGAATCGACAGAAGTCTGACATTAAAAAGAAATCCTTTTACTTGCAATCTTTGATAACCACTTTTGCACACAGACCTTGAGAGAGATGCATGAAAGTTGGCCAATTCCACTACATTCGCAGAATCGCTAATACCAGGACACTATTGTCTCGCCTGGGGCTCTCTCTCAGAGAGAGATCTTGCAGTCCAAAGGGCTTGTGGGAAGTGGTTCCTTTTGTTCCTTGACCTCAGGTTTTCTATGAGAAAAAAGCAATGCCTTCTTATTCATCTGGTAACATCCAGCATGCCAGGCACTGGTTTAGGCTGCAGGGAAGGAACCTCTATCTTCGGGAGGCTCAGGAGGAAGCGTGTGGAAGGTTGGGTCATAACACTGTTCACTCCCCGCCTCTCTCCTGAAGCGAGGTGTATGGGCAGGAGCTGGACTTCGGCCCCTCATGCATCTGACCCCTGAACAATCTTTTTCAGCCTTTGGTACTGGGCCTATGCAGGTTTTTGTTTAGTGTAAGAACTGAGCTTAGTACACAAAAATGACAACAATAGGAACTTTAAAAATGGCTTACAAACTTTGTCTGGATTTCCAGGCAGGAGAATGTGGGTTGTAAGCTGGCTTCCTTGGCACCAAGCAGTGAGACATGGAGGGCTCAGGGTGGTGAGGCTGGCTGGGGAACACGCAGAGGCAGGAGCAGAACTGCAAAGGGCTGTTGATGGCCCCTGACAAAGGCAGGGGTAGCTTGTGTGCCTGAGGCAGGAAAGGACTGATTTTTCTGAGTTAAGGAAGAGACAATTCGCAAGGCAGAAGGGGCATATCTTTTTTTTTCTTTGTGGTGGTCTCTGGAGACAGGTAAAATTTTGTGGTTTTCCCATGTTGGGGAAATCCTCCTGGACCAATGCTTCTCAAACTTCAGTGTGCATGTGAATAACCTGGGGATCTTGCCAAAATGCAGACCACATGCAGCAGGGCTGGAGCAGTGCCGGAGATTCTGTTTCCAACAGGCTCCCTCCTGGGTGAGACTGCGGCTGCTGCTCTGTGATAGTGTTGGTCCGCAGGCTATATCTTGAATAGAAATACCTAGGACCCACCTGGTGGCCTGGAATTATGGGAAATGGCCTAACCTGCTTTCTGGGAAGCATTGACCCCTGTTTCAGCCACTCCTGCATACCCTGATCACTGCGTTGTCTGCAGTAGCTTTTTTTCTCTCAAGGACTGTGAATAGTCAATGGAAATCTTGCTGAAGGCTATATATTGGTTGCTGTGTTTAATCTTTTAAAAAAATTTTTGTGCTGTTGAGTACATCTTCTTCCAGGCAAAATGACAGCAGGATCTGTTGTGAACAATCAAGGCCTGCTCAATCCCATATTATTACAATGCACTGCCTTGACCCACATATCTTGAATATGGTAGGGAATACTTCCCTGTAGTAAATCCTAATGAAGAGGGCTTTGCCATTCAATCATAAAACAATGAGCTCATATGTTATGTTTGGTGAGTGGATAATGCCGCCGCAACCTTTTAAAGATGAATGGATTACAGAGTATATGTGTAAAAGGAACTAAAGCCATTGATTATTTTCTGGGCATTGAAGTCAGCTGTTACGTATAGCATTGTCATTTGAGCCTCCTGGATTAAAAAACAATTGCAGAAATTTAAAAACGAATTCCATTTTTATGTTTTGTCTCTTTTGAGCTACGTCAGATGGTTTCTCAGGAAGGACGTTACAAACTTGAAGCTCACTCAAAATCAAACTCGAAAGTGATTTTGGGAAAATAGAGGTTTCATATCACACTGTGCGCTTATAAGCCCCAGTCCTTCACCCAGTGCAGCACTTCCCAGGTTTTTTGGGGGGCAGTGACCCCTGTTCCAGCCTCACTGGCATTGCCTTAACACTGTAGTGTCAGCAGCCACTTTTCTTCTCTCAGGGGCTTGAGTAGTCGTTGGAGATTTTGCTGTAGGGTGTGGCTTTCCTAGCCAACTTCCTGAGCTGATGGTGGTGGTTTTCAATAAAAAGATCATTATGTAACATAGACCAAACTGATCTTTCAAAACTATTTTTAGTGAATTGAAAAAGTGGCTCACTTAATGCCTCTAATTTCTTCATTTATTTCAATAGGTCACATCCGTAAAACGTTTCATGGGTCTGTCAGCAACTTTGATTGAAGCAGAAATTAATCTTATCAGATATCCTGATGAGGGCTTAGAGGGGTCTTTACTATAAAGAGGTTTTTGTTGTAGTGGTATTTATCTTAATCAGATTTGGCTGATACCTCTTTCACTCATAGAATTTTAGAAGGAAAAATAACCTAACCAACTTAGAAATTATCTAGTCCAACCATCTTATTTTACCAAAGTAGAAACACCCAAGGTCACGCAGGCCTGTCTTTGGATCTTAGTCCTGGTCTCCCCAGGGATCTCCCACCCTGCCTTTCTGTGATGGTTTATGGAAAGGATACAGTGGCTTTGAGGCCCAAGGAAGCAGGTTCCCCACCATTCCTGCTGAGAGCCAGGGAATTTAAATACCACTCACACCATTGCCAAACTCACCAGACCCTGTCTCCTGGCAGAGCTGCAGTGGACTTGTGGATGCTCCAGGGAGTCAAAGTGACTTGGAAGGAGCCCACATACTGCAGCCGGTGGGCCTGCCCCAAATCCTGCCCTGCTCCATTCAAGTTGTGTGACTGAGCAAGTCACCAAACCCCTTTGTGGTTCAGTTTCCTTGGATATAAAATGAGAACCTTCCTGATAGGATCCTTGTGAGAACTGAATGAATGAATATGTGTCAAGCAATTAGAACAAACAGGCCACGTATGTGTTACATGAGAGTTTCCAAACTGTGGACCTCCACAAGTTATTGGGTTGTAAAATTGGCACTCTGAGTCATAAATAGCATTAGACAAATTAAATGGCAGGTATTACTTTTGGTTCCTCTTTTGGGGTCTTTTTGGTTCTCCGTGTGTGTGTGTGTGTGTGTGTGTGTGTGTGTGTGTGTAATGGCTGACAATATAAAATGTATTTCTCATTGAGGATTTGTGGTTAAAAGAGTTTGGAAGCCCCTTCTTCAGGTACTAGAGGGAGCAAATTTATTTTTCTGAGCATGGTCCCACGGCGGTGAACAAGGCCCCCTGTGGACATGAATGCACAAGGTGAGCTCTGGCTGAGACTTAAATGTGCTTCTTTTGCAGAGGGAAACCAAAGGACAGTTTCTCATTGACCACATCTGCAACTACTACAGCCTGCTGGAGAAGGACTACTTTGGCATTCGCTATGTGGACCCAGAGAAGCAAAGGGTAAGAGCTGATTTCTGTCTGGAGCCATTTTCAGGGAGTGACCCAGACTGTGGGGCACTGTAGGGGTTCCTCTCGAAGCCCTGGTGATGCCCTTGTTCTCACAGATTGTTGGCCACGTGAAACGCTGTGTGAGCGGAAAAGGCTGACACTGTCCTCATCGGAGTGGGTGGAGCAGGAGATGGGAAAAGTTACCCTTGGCCTTTCTAGAAGGCTGTTCCCACCTGCTTAGAAGAGAGAATGTCCCTGTGCCCTTTGAACCCAGAGTTTCCCAAAGTCCTTTAAACAATGGCTACATAAAATTTCACTGTGGAGAAAATCAATCCCCCAACCCCACTCACTATGAAAAGTTATTGAGGGCCGGGCACGATGGCTCATGCCTGTAATCCCAGCACTTTGGGAGGCTGAGGCTGGCGGATCACAAGGTCAAGAGATCAAGGCCATCCTGGCCAACATGGTGAAACCCCATCTCTACTAAAAAATACAAAAATTAGCTGGGCTTGGTGGTGTGTGCCTGTAGTCCCAGCTACTCGGGAAGCTGAGGCAGGAGAATCGCTTGAACTCGGGAGGCAGAAGTTGCAGTGAGCTGGGATCGTGCCATTGCACTCTGGCCTGGCAACAGAGTGAGACTCTATCTCAAAAAAACCAAAAAACAAACAAACAAAAAGCTATTGAGGCTGGGCTGGCTCAGTGGCTCACATCTGTAATCCTAGCACTTTGGGAGACCTAGATGAATGGACCACTTGAGCCCAGGAGTTCAAGACTAGCCCAGGCAACATGGCAAAACTCCACCTCTACAAAAAATAAAAACATTAGCTGGGCATGGTGGCATGTACCTATAGTCACAGCTACTTGGGAGACTGAGGTGGTGCAGAATAGCTTCAGCCCAGAAGGTCAAGGTTGCAGTGATCTGTGATGGGGCCACTACACTCCAGTCTGGGTTACAGAGCAAGATCCTGTCTCAAAAAAAAAAAAAAAAAAAGCTATTGGTTGGGAGAATTATTGAGAAGTGATTGCTTAATGGGTATAGGGTTTTCTTTTCAGGGGATGAACATGTTTGAAACTTCATACTGATGGTGGTTACCACTGAAATATACACTTTAAAATGGTTAATTTTGTTACGTGAATTTCACCTCCATTTTTTTGAACAAAATTTAGAGAGATGAAGAGTTTAAGTCACTTCAGAAGCTGCTGCTTGGGTACCACTAAACGTAAAAGCCCCTGTTTTATTCTTGCTCCTGGAGATACCTACCCTTTCTGGTATCTGTTGGTGGGTAAGGGTGAGCAGGAGAGTCTCATCTTTTGACTGGTATAGCAGCCCAGATGTGTTCAATGTAGCATATGCCAGAACCACGTGATGTGTGCCCTTCATATCCAAAGACCCCTGGGAATTTCCACCCCAGCTCCTGGGGTGGGTCCCAGTCATGGGTTCGGAGGTTTCAGCCAAGGGCTTGGAGGCTCAGTACACACTCGGGTCTCTGCAGGGCAGGGTGTGAAGGGGTAACCTGGGGGTGGCCTGGAAGTGAGGATAGGACCCTTCTGCCTTCTTTAATTTGCTCTCCTCCTCCTCAGTGTTCCTGATCTTCTTCCTGTCTCTTCTTTCCTCCCTGGCGCCTCATTTGGCTCTTAGTTTAGTATTTACTGACCCAGTACCACGAGGAAAGGCTCACAGAGTGTATCTCTGTAAAGAAGAGGGTATTTAAGAAATAGATTAGATTTGCACCTGAAACAGTGAATTTTATTTTGCTCTTGGAGTCCTAAGAACCCAAGTTTATATAAAGGGATGCAATGAAGTATTACAGCTCAGAAGGATTTTGGTTCCCTGTAGTACTTGCAGTAACCTTTGGATGGTCCAGGAATTCACCTGAGTTGAGAGGAAGGTGGCAGGACAGTGGTGGGCACATAGGGCTGGCATGATGTCAGGGAGGGAGGGACGCATGTGGTGTTTACTTGGTAACACTGGTTCCCAGATCTGGCCCCATGAGAAAATCACCTTAGTTACTTGCTTAAAATGCATAGTGTGGACTCTATTCCAGACCTTCTAAATCAGAACCCATGGGGCTAGGGCCAGGAACATGTATTTAGCCTATTCCTATTCTAATTTTGATGCAGCCAAGCCAGCTTTGGTCTGGGGACCATAACATAAAAACATTCATAGCCATAATTTTTTATAGCTTATGAAGATATTACACTTGTAACAGATGGAAAGAAGCTCAAAGAAGTTGTTACTTGTCCCAGGTTTCACAGTTAGTAAGTGGTAGAGTGAGTGTTTGCGTTTAGGATTCTAGATCAAAGTCCCTGTGGACCAAATAAACTCTGGACTATGTAAGTCCTCTAATCCCCACTGCAAACGGGTTATTTTGTGCAAAATTTAATTCTAAATGATAAATAGCCAGCCTGCAGAAGTAACTCTAGCTACTATTTGGTTGAACATCTATCATGTGCCATGAATTTTACTCACTTTAGTCTCGTCTTGTTGAAAGGCCTTTAAGGAAGGGTCAGAGAGGAACAGTGGCTTACATAAGGCAAGACATTAAGGAACAATTGGTGTAACAAAATAACAATAGTATTGGATTATAACCCATAGAATAAAATAAATATCCATGAGTCCATACTATTATAAATAATTAATTGAATAAAAATTAAAGGGAAGACTTGAGTCAGCTCTTCCACACAGAAGAATTTTAATTAATAAATGTAGACAGATGAGGGAAATAGAAAATCACCATACACAATAATTATTGCAGGCAAGAACTAAAATTCGTGTGTAAAAGTTTAAGGAGAAACAGGAAATTTGCATAGTCTCAAAGTATCCCCTCCTTTTCAAGGCATTTTTTAATTACAAAGGGAAAAATAATATCTCTATAGTAGAGAAACATGGAAGATACCACTTTAACCAAGAGACCAAGATTATCATCACCAGTAAGAAGACATATTAACATCAAGTACCTCCTGATACCATGCACTGAGAAGTGTATATCATCTTTATGGTGTTCTTCCCAATAATACATAACCTCAATCAAATATTGAGAAAACATCAGGCAAATTCAATGCGAGGGACATTCTCCAAGATAACTGACCTTCAAAAGTGTGGAGGTCATGAAAAAGAAGGACAAACTGGATTCACAGTGAGAGACTAGAGAGACACGTCAGCTCAAGGCAATGTGGGATCCTGAAACATAGAGAAGTATAGTAGTGGGAAAACTGGGTGAACTCCACAGAAAGTCTGTAGTTTAATTAATGCTATTGTGCTAATATTGGCTTCTTATTTTGATAATTGTACTGTGATTACACAGGATGCTAACATTAGGGGAGGATGACTGAAGGTTATACTTTACCATTTTTACAACTTTTTTCATATGTTTAAAATTATTAAAAATTTAAACTAAAGTTATAAAAGAGAAGTGTTTAGGTTGTTTCTTGTTCTTTATATTTTTAGTCGATTTAATGTGATTTTTAATGACCAGACTTGGGTAGTAAAGGAAAGAATGGGGGCCACCCTCAAAACAAAACTGTCTTATCTGATGTAGCTACTAAATTGCTTGGAGGTGTTCCTGAATGCTTCCCTTTTTTCTCTGCATCATACAGCTGTCATAGGCTTTTGATTTTGAGAATACAATGTGAATGAAGCTTTCACTTGGGTTGCAGGGTAGCTGCTGCATGCAACTGCAAGGACTTTGGACTCAGAAAGATATGACTTCAAAATCCCATTTGTCCTGATTAGTCAGCTGTGTGATCTTGACCAAGCTATGCAGCCCTCTGAGTCTTTGTCCTGATGGATAAAGCAGGTAGCAATACTTACCTATAGAGCTGATATGAAAATGAAAGATAAGGTATATCAATGCTTAGCACAAGGTATACCTTGGGTACATGGTATGTGTTATTTTCACTCTTAGTTGTTATTATTATGCTTATAATTATTATGCATTGGCTAGGTCCAGGTGAGACATGAGGAAACACAGTCGTGATTAGCATCTCTAAAACTTAGAAATGTTTATAAGAACATCTTTTAAAGGCAACAGGCACTACTATTAAGATCTTTGGAGAGAGTAGGAAGAAAATGGGCCTTGGATAATTAAAAAGAATGGACTCAAAGACACAAACAGAGACATGCTGGTATGGACATTTTATGCAGATATTAACTGATCAACATTTTTTTCACCAGCTCCTGCATTTTTCTTAATGGCAAGTAAAGCTGATGAGCTATTTGGATATAAAGCTAATTAAATGAGAAAAATCAAGTGAGTTAGAGAAGCTGAAGTGAAAGCTACCTCTGCCTTGGAGGCTGCTGGTTTGCCTACAACTTGATTTACAGTAAACCATTGTTGAATATTAAATATTTAGCACAATTACATTTGGAACACCATATGTTTGGCAAGATGTCTCATGCCCCAGATGCTCTGGAAGCGGGAAAAACTGAGTCAGGAAATGACGACTATCTTTTGATATTTTATTGTCAAGGGCCCAGCATTTCCATTATTATTTTTTAAATTTGATATAGGGAAGAATAGGTTGAATTCTGGCCAATAAAAAAATTCCGTCAGTTTCTACGACATTCATCTTCTAAGGAACATGTGTAATCTTAGTTGCCTGCGATTAGGGAAAAGGTGGGTGGCATTCTCCCCATTTAACTGATGGAGAAAACTGGGACGATAAGTTTAGAAGTAATTCTAGAAGGAGGTAGTACTTGGCTTAAGTTTAGATTTTTTTTTTCTTTTTTACGCCAGTATATTCTTTTTGCCACTTCTGTTCAGGCATTTGGGTAACTTCCCTTTGGAAAGATGAAGTTTTTGAAATAATTAGCTGGATTTCTTAGCTCTAGTTTCCATGGCTACGGTTTGAAATGTCTATTGTCCTGGGTTTTCCCCTTTTGTTTTTCTACCCTTTTTCTTTCCCCAAATCCAGCTAAGGAAGTCACCCCTCACCCTTTGCCGTAGAGCTGAGTGCCCCAGCTCCCAGCCCAGCCGGGGCAGGAATTACACTAGAACTGGGTTGTAGGATGCTGCTTTACAATCTGGTGGGAGGTTGTCCTCAATGCTTTTGGTTTTAACTTCCGAATCGCTAATTATCTGTTTAACCCATTTGCATCAGTGTTGTTGACTTTTCTAATTTTGACTCACACCCAAAGACACAGAATTCACTTTGGAAATCTACATCTTTGGGGTACACTCCTCAAGTGTCCAGTGATAGGGCATTCTGTCTTAATGTCTACCAGACACCAGAGGATTTAGTAGGTTTTCTGATAATGAGCAGGAAATCACAGATGCAAGGTCACCTTCAGCCCTGATCCCCCACCCTCCCAGCCCTGAGGCTTTTATGTTGGTAGCCAGAAGGAACTAGCGAGCCTATCAGTGAGTTTTATTAATAACAGGAAAAGACCTTGTCTATGTTAGAGCAATTTGCTTTTTCTAGAGGCACCTTGGGGAGGTCGTAGAATGGAATAAAAACAGGCCCAGCGATTGGAGGTTTCACTCTGGGGATGGTGCCAGGAAGCCAGACAGCATTATGTCCCACCAGCTGCTCCTGCCATTGAGAGGCTGCTTCCTGCTTCTCAGGATAATTGCTTCACAGATGCTCATCACTAGGAGCAGGAGTGGTACCTAAGATTTAGGGCAGCCCTGTACTAGAGGAAAGGGTTGTGTGGCCGCCTCAAGTCACTGATCACAAATTTGTCTGCTTAATGAGTCCTCTTTTATTTACGTGTCAAGAGGTATTAAAGATCAAGACTTCTTGGGTGTCTGTGTGTGTGTGTATTGGGGGCAGATATGTACAAGTAAATCGGCTTTGAGGGAAAGGACTTTGGGCACTCAGGTTAAAAGGAAGATAGTACTATTGTGACAGCTTGAAAATGGGATATATTGTCAGTGATTCAATTGTAGCTCAAGGTATGAACACTGACGCATTTGGGGAAATTGTCAGATTCCTTCAGCAGAAAGCAGAACTTGGTCTTTAACTGAAAGGACGGCTCATAATTGACTCTGTTTATATCTGATAACCTCTCCTGAGGAGGGAACTGGATGCTTGATAGAATGGTGCCATCTAGAAGTCCCGTAGCAAGTGGGGATGCCCACATTTTAGTGGAAGGGGAGGGGCAAACACATGATCTGGTTATCTCATTTGAGCCAGAAGTAAGGGCTGGAAAAATGCCATTCTTTGTTTGAGTCAGGAAAAATCAGGAAGATATCCAAGGTAGGAAGTTTTTCCTCTGTTGGTGGTGGGACAGTCTGGGCAGAAATCAGTGAGGAAAATGGTTTAAGTGTTATGGCTGGACAGTGAAGTACTCACTGGAGGCTTCCAGCAGGCAAGAGCAGCAGAGCTGACTAGAGACCAGCAGGTTTGGAAGTTTCAAAGTAGCCTTAAAGATAACTTTAAGTCTCACTGGGAAGATAAGAATGGCTATGATGCATGACTTGGTGAAATAAAAACAGTATAGGTTAGAAAATGACTATTTTGTTTCCTTCAAGTTTCAGTAGTAGTTGCATGTTACATGTGCAGAGGTTAATGATGAGGATTTAGTAGTTCTCATTATCTGTTTAACAAGTTCTCATTATGCTGTTTAACAAGCCTTCCCAAAAGTTTGTGCCTTAAAACAACATAATTTTATTATATCACAGCATGTTGTGGGTCAGGGATTTGAGCAGGGCTCAGCTGGAAGATTCTTCTGCCTTACATGGTGTTGACTGGATCACTCAGTAGTGTTTAGCTGGTGGCTAGTCTGGTCTGGAGGATCCAAGACATCTTCATTCATATGCCTGGTGCCTTGGTGCAGAGGTCTGGAAGGTGGGGCTCAGGGATCCCCTCCCTCTGATGCAATTTAGGTCCTTTCCAGATGACCTCTCCAGCATGGTGTTTGAACTTCTTACTTGGCTGCTTAGAGCTCCAAGTATAGGTGGAGCCACTTACCAAATAAGTTGTACAGGAAAGAGAACAAACAGGTTTTTGGGGAAAAGTGATAAGTTCTGAATGTCTCACTCTGTTGCCCAGGCTGGAGTGCAGTGGCAAGATCTCGGCTCACTGCAACCTCCACCTCCCGGGTTGAAGCAACTCTCCTGCCTCAGCTTCCTGAGTAGATCGAGCAACAGTCACAAACCAGCACGGCTGGCTAATTTTTGTGTTTTTAGTAGAGACAGGGTTTCCCCATGTTGGCCAGGAACAAACTCCTGACCTCCGGTGATCCACCCACCTTGGCCTCCCAAAGTGCTGGGATTACAGGTGTGAGCCACTGTGCCCAGCGGATATTCTTACATAGATTGATTTCCAAATGGACAAACAATTTTGAGCATTCCTGATCTATAGGTTTGTTGATGTTGTTGTTGTTGCTGTTGTTTCATAGATTTTCTTGAAACTGGAATAGAAACCATGATTATTGGCAGCTAAATAACTAGGCCTAGCTATAGCCTTATAATCTGGAACACTGATAAGGCTGCATTCATCAGACGGCATTCTTTTTTCCCCAGAAGAGGCCAAAGGGGCTGGGAATGACATAAATTGGCTGCATGATAATGCAGGGACTAAGTTACTCTGGGGCTTTGTCTAGGTGGATATGAGAATCAGGCCATCTTTTAAGGTTCATCATGGGAACTGGTCAGATTTTGGATCTGGTTACTATTGAGGTGAAAAACAATCTCTTGTTTGGGGAGGTGCATTCATTCTTTCTAAAAGCCCCCTGGGTTATTTAACATATTTCTCTGGGCTACAAATTACTCTGGTTTAGTGTACCAAGGGCTTTGAGAAAGTAAACAGAGAAGTGTGTAATTTATTCTGCAATCATATGCTGAATCGATTTCAGCAGAAGCCAAACATTTGAAGATAACGAAGTGCTATATTGTTTAATTTTAGATGCAATTTTTTTTTGTTTTAGCAGTGGCCAAATTAAAAACCGGTCTTCTTAGTCACAAATTACCACCTCATACTCACCTTCTTTTTCTTTTTCCACAACCAAGCCAAAATGAGAATATATGAAAGATACGCACCATTTATATGATGAGGTAGAGAAAAATGATCTCTCAGGGCTAAGCGCAGTTGGGCCTGGCAAAATAAAAAAGAAAGACACATTCATTAGCAATATCCTCATCCTTCAGGTTCATAGAATGTAGGCTGTTAGAACAAGGAATCTCAGGAGTTCTAGAATCAGCCTCCCACCATCTCCACCAAGATTACAGATAAGGAAATCAAAACATAGAAGGTTTAGGAATCTCTCTGCTTTTTACCCCCTTTGTGTAGCTCATCTTCTGTTCCTTGAAACTGCTCTCAATAAAAATAAATTTGTTCTAAGAATAATCTTGAAATGTGGGCAGGTAGAGTACAATAATTATGAAAACCTTTAAAAACTGGGATCTTTCACAGGGGCTTTGCAGGTTTCCAGGGTTTAAGCTTAAGGCAAAGGGGATAAAACCTTGGGAAAGGATTTTAAACACCATGGAAGACAGCTTTTGGTGGAGAGTTAGGGAGGCTGTTGTAGGTCTGATTTGAAGAAGCAGAGCCTGAGATAAAAATTTCTGTATAAGTGATTTGTTAGGAAGTGTTTCCAGGAAAAGACTTGTAGGAGAGTAGAGGATTAGGTCAGGGAAGGGAAGGAGGCCAAGTGAGTGTGTAATGCTGGGCCAAGTCATGTAGAGGGTAATTTGGGCTCAGTCCCATAGGGGAGTTCTGAAATCAGTGTAGGCCGTGCCTTAGAACGGTCCCATCCAAGGGGTGAGGGAGCAGAGGTATTTATACTACCACATCTGATAGTTATCGGTTAAGACCTACCCTGGTTTGTGGAGGTTAAGGTGGGATAAGAAGTTTCAATTCTCGGCCGGGCGCGGTGGCTCACGCTTGTAATCCCAGCACTTTGGGAGGCCGAGGTGGGTGGATCACGAGGTCAAGAGATTGAGACCATCCTGGTCAACATGGTGAAACCCCGTCTCTACTAAAAATACAAAAATTAGCTGGGCATGGTGGCGCACGCCTGTAATCCCAGCTACTCGGGAGGCTGAGGCAGGAGAATTGCTTGAACCCAGGAGACGGAGGTTGCGGTGAGCCGAGATCACGCCATTGCACTCCAGCCTGGGTAACAAGAGCGGAACTCCGTCTCAAAAAAAAAAAAAAAAAAGAAGTTTCAATTCTCTACCCTGTGGTGGACTCTAGTAAACTGAGGGTAGCCTTCCTAAAAAGCATCAGGCTGCTGGGCCTTGACAGTATCTTCCTGGTACCTTCAAATCATACTAAGGAATGCATCCATTGGTTCATCTTACTCCCCTAGTTCATTTTGTAGAATCAATGATGGGGTCTTAGCTTCCATAGCCTTTGGCATTTTTATTCTAAATGAGAGTTGGGAAAAAGAAGATTTTGGCTACTGTAAATTAGCCACAAATTCAGATATTTTGTTACCAGGTTTTCCTTTCTGCCTCTCTTAGGAATCTCAGTTTCCAGTAAAAAAAAAAAAAAAGTACAAAGAACAGCATATATGCTAAGTGGCAATCAAAAGGAAAAAAGCAATGCAATAAATTTTCTAAGCTTTACATCTAATTACCAAGCCTGCCACATCATGGTGGTTATTTTTTCCCTCAAGTGTAATCCATCTGTACCTCCAACAATAGCAGGAGTTATTGGTGTAGTCCAGACTCCACTTCACTGGCCAACTCATAACTCTAATTGGAAGAATGAGAAAAGAGAGGAGAGAGAGGAAGGGGATGAAGAGGGAGGTAAAGGGCTAATAGCTGGCATTTCATTTGTACAGATAATTAATCTCCTCATGTCGAACAGAAGGGAGAGTGAGTTGGGGAATGGGGGAGGAAGAGAAGGACAAAGTTAGGCTGGGCATGGTGGCTCACACCTGTAATTCCAGCACCATGGGAGGCCGAGGCAGGTGGATCACTTGAGGTCAGATGTTTGAGACCAGCCTGGCCAACATGATGAAACCCCATCTCTACTAAAAAGAAGTACAAAAATTATCCGGGCATGGTGGCCTACACCAGTAGTCCCAGATACTCGGAGGGCTGAGGTGGGAGAATCACTTGAACCCAGGAGGCAGAGGCTGCAGTGAGCCGAGATCGTGCCACTGCACTCCAGCCTGGGCGACAGAGCACGACTGTCTCAAACAAAAAAAAAAAAAAAAAAAAAAAGAAGGACACAGACTCCTGGAAACTGCCATGGCACAAAGTAAGAAGTCTCTTTCATGGAGTGTAAAGGTGATAACAGCTAGTGCTTATTGAGCCTTCATGCTGCACCAAGCTGTATTCTAAGGCTTTCTTCATGAATTAATCCACTTAAACTTCCCCATGATGCTGAAGGTGAGGAAACCAAGGAATTTACTCAAAGTCCACAGCTTGTGAGTGTTGGGGCTGGGATTTGAATAGAGGCCTGCTGCCTCCTGGGTCTGACCACAGTGTCAACCCTGGGTGCTCAGCTGCTTTTTATATCTGCCTGTCATGTGTAAATTCTTTCAGGCTAATTTACATGAAATCACTTTCACCCTCTGAGTAGACATTAGCTGTCATCTTTTAAAAAATAGATTTTTAATTATTTGAGTAATGTACTGTGTTAGGCTGTTCTTGCATTGCGTAAAGAAATACCTGAGACTGGATAATTGATAAGAAAACAGGCTTAGTTGGCTCATAGTTCAGAAGGCTGTACAGGAAGCATGGCGCCAGCATCTCCTTCTGGGGAGGCATCAGGGAGCTTACAAAGCAAAGCAAAGGGGGAGCAGACATCTCACACAGTGGGAGCAGGAGGTGGGGGGGAAGGTGCCACACACTTTTAAATGACCAGATCTTGCAAGAACTCACTATCACAAGGACAGCACCAAGAGGAAGGTGCTAATATATATGGCAAAATCTATTGTTGGAACTGAGTACTCCTTCAAGTTCATAATCCACATGGTGCTGACTGATGTCTACTGTGGTTGGGTTTCTCTGTGGTGGTTTAGTGCATAATTTGAGAACTAATTGCAGTTATAGTGATAAATTTTGCAGTTTACTTTTCTTTATCCCACAGTGTGCCTTAGAGATCTGTCCATGTTACACATAAAGAAAACACTGCTGCAGAATCATCCAGAATATGATCAGACCACAGTCTATGTACCCATTTTCCTGATGATGGCCATTAATGTTATTTCTAATATTTTGTAATTTTATATAATATTGCAGTGAAAATTCTTGTTGGGTACCTCTTTGTTCACATGCTGTGTTGGAAAATAAAGAAATTGCTGGGCCATGTGCCTGTCAGATTTTTTGTTTAACTTTCTCTCTTTCTTTTTTTTTTTTTTTAAATTTTTGAGATGGAGTCTCTCTCTTGTGGCCCAGGCTGGAGTGCAATGGTGTGATCTTGGCTCACTGAAACCTCCACCTCCTGGTTTCAAGTGCGTCTCCTGCCTCAGCCTCCTGAGTAGCTGAGATTACAGGCGCCTGCCACCACGCCTGGCTAATTTTTGTATTTTTAGTAGAGATGGGGTTTCACCATGTTGGTCAAGCTGGTGGCAAACTCCTGATCTCAAATGATCTGCTCACCTTGGCCTCCAAAAATGCTGGGATTACAGGCATGAGCCACTGTGCTCAGCCTTTTTTAACTTTTAAGTTAGGTGTACATATGCAGGTTTATTACCTAGGTAAACTTGCATCATAGGTGTTTGTTGTACGGATTATTTCATCACGCAAGTATTAAGCCTAGTTTCCATTAGTTATTTTCCCTGATCCTCTCCCTTCTCCCACCCTCCACCCCCCAATAGGCCCCAGTGTGTGTTGTTCCTCTCTATGTGACTGTGTGTTCTCATCATTTAGCTCCCATTTATAAGTGAGAACATATGGTATTGGTATTTGGCTTTCTGTTCCTGTGTTAGTGGTTTAATGAATACTAACAAGTTGAACTTGGCCCTCTTTGAATGAATGATTTCCTGTCTTTCCTTGAAACATTATTATTACTGGCTTATTTTTCCTAGTACTCTATACCCATGACTATCCCTTTGGGGGAGAATAGCTGTCCCGAAAAAGTGTGTAATGATTATGTTGTAGAAGTGGGTAACAGATACACCAGGCCTGAAAGGCAAAGGTAGGTTGTGAATAGGTTAAAAGGAAAAGGATGGTAGAAACTGATCTGAAACTGCAAGGTGTATTTCTTAGGGCAACTAAGAGGCCAGTTTAATTAGAGGAAATAATTTATTTAGGACACAGATGGCAAATACCTTGCAGGCATGCCTTACATGTTCCCTATTCCCTCCGTGGCAGACATCGCCAATCTATCGTGGCATGACAGGCAAAGCCAATCCATCATGGCACTCATTCTCTCAGAGCCTGCACCTGGTTTTGGTATCCTCTTCACAGCCCTGGTATGGGTACACAAAATGAAACTGACTTTTCACCCCTGGAGTCAGAGATAAGTTGGAGAAGCAGGTTGAAGTTAGAAAAGAAAGGGCTGAGGAGTTCAAAGAATGCCAAGCAAGGAGAATTTTGAAAACATATTTATATTTTGGACTTTATTAGCAAAATGACTGGTGATTCTCCTCTGCAAAGCAATAAGTATTGATCTCTTGCTGCTATTTGTTTTCTTACTTTAGTTATGAATGTTCCTATTTATTTCTAGAACAGTAATTTAATCACCAGGGGCCTCTTTTATTATTCTCCTCCATGGAGCGCATATACTTTTGTTCTCCTCCATGGAGCACAAAGATGTGGCCTACCAATTAAACTGTACCTATTAAATAACAATAACAACAACTGCAACAGCTAACAAGCATTTTATTATTTTCACATCACGCACTGTGTATATTACATTTGTTAACTTTTGAAATCCTCACAACAGCCCTATGAGATGGGGTGTGATTAGTATTCCCATTTTATACATGAGGAAACTGAGACACAGAGAGATTAAGCATCTCATACCAGGTTTATAGCTGGTAAGTGATATAATCAATGAGTTTTCCACTGTTCAGTTATAACTATATAACTTCTGATTAGAAGGAGAGAACAAGGGTCCCCAAATGAGTTGATATAATATTAACCAGAAGCAAAAAGACTTGCTTTTTCAGTTTGTGTGTGCAACCTGGTCAAAGGTAAATATGTGCTTTTTTTTGGTTAGACTTTCCATAATGTTGAAACGCTTATGAGAGTTCCATTATTGTTTTTGAAGACTTCAGAGATCTGACACTCTCAGTGATTTCTAGATTAGAAACCACTAGTTTGATGATTCAGTTTTTAAGCTCCTGAGAAAGTAGGGAGTGTTCACCGAGAAGAATGTACATTTTAGAGCAAGTGATCAGCTGGGAGGCCATGCAGCTGAGAGGCTAAGGGCCCATGCACTAGAATCCTGCTGCATGGCTGGCTTCACTGTTTATTAGCAGAGTGACCTTAGGCAAGCTGTTTAACACCCTGAGCCCCAGGCTTCTCATTTATAAGTGGAGTGGTAGAAAGGACTATATAAGAAAACACATGGAAATGTTTGAATGGCACTTCGCATTTAGTAAGCACTCAACAAATGCTAGCTCTTATTATGATTATGTATTTACATCAAAGAATATGGATAATTCAGGACCTGAGGTTTACTGGATAACACAAAGGGGATGGTGCAAGAGCTCAATGGATGGTAAGTTTGCTCTTCTGATTTCCTCTCTGGCATCAAGCAGGTGGGGTGCCACAAGAGGGAGAGATCCCTGACCTCAGGATGGATACCCCAGGATACTCCCTGTATCATCTCTAAACTACAGGTGTATAAAGTGACTCTAACTGGCATTCCCTGAGCAGCTTCAGGGACCTCATGGTTAGTGATCTCAAGAGCTGCCCGGCTTTCAGCATGTGGGAAGTGATGTTTGTATGGGCTGAGGAGAGGGCCAGCCACCGGGACCAGTGTGGTGCCTACTTCAAATGCCTGTCAGTAACATGGTTCTGAGCTCTCCTGGTGTTTTGACTTCTTTGTTTTCTGATAGAGCTGATTTTTCTTCTCAATGACCTCAGGCCTCTGAAAATGAGATATTTAAGATCATTTTCCCCTCCCTACTATAAATGAAGAGTTGCCTCTGCATGTGATAGGGATAATGCCAGCTTAGCCCAATATTCCTTTTAAGGGAATTTGGCCTGGAAGCAGGACTGGATGCTGATGCTGTCTTGGACTGTGACTCTTTGAGGTCATGGATGTCAAATGCTAAAAGTCTTTCACAGAACCATGGAGCTCAAAGGATCACCTAGGAGTCAATTAGGGGTACTAGAACATCCCGTTTGAGTGCGTATTCTTTCTCTTGTCCCTCTCTCCTAGCAACTGTCCGACTCACATATTACTTGGAAAATGTTGACTCTGTAATTTATATCCTTGTCTGTACTATGATTATTGTCAAGTTGTTTATGTTGGTCTTCAGAGTGTGGAATGCCAAAGAGTATCTATGGAAACTGAGGCTGTACTTTGGAATTCCTTTTAGTTATTAGGTATGCAGTGTATGGTCCAGCAATTTGACCCCTGATCTCTGCTTTTTTTTTTTCCCCTCCCTAGCACTGGCTTGAACCTAACAAGTCCATCTTCAAGCAAATGAAATGTAAGTGTCAATCTGTGACTTTACTTTTCTATAACGTGTCCAAAGATAGATACTGTTTCCTGAAATACTTTCTCCTGCCAGGGGAAAACTAGGTAGAGTTGAAGAGGTGTTGGGGGGAGTGGGGGCTTCTCTCTCCCCAGGAGAGCTCTGTATCTTCTCCCCTCTTTTTCTATGACCCTTATCTGCACCAGAAGTCATTATTCCTATAGTCTCCTGGGCCTCTCCCCCTCCCCACCGTCTTGCCTTCATATTTGATATTTGAACAGGAGCTTTGGAATTGGATGGTTAAATATCTCTTAAATACAATCACCAGGTATCTGGTTCCTTTTGATTATGAGGGTTGCTAGTCAGTGGTTAAGTGTGGGAGGGGGTGCAGTATTAAGGGAGATGGGAGAAGCAGATGTGTTTGGAAACTAAAATCTTAACAATGACTTTGCTGAAGACTATCATCCTTTTCCATTCCTTGAACTCCCAAAAATGAAATAAAAACATTTTTTTTCCTGGGTAATTGTTTTAAATCTCTGGTGTTCTGAACTTCTTTATTATTATTATTATTATTATTATTATTATTATTATTATTATTATTTACCAGTGAGCTCTTGGGGAAATTGGCTTGGGTAATAACATCTTTCTAGTTGTCTACCTGGGACCCGGATCCTATGAGGAGGGCGTTGACTGGTGGTCCTGGGTGACATGATGTTTTGTTCTGGCCTGTCATGCTAGGCTGTAGCCAACCTGCTTTTATTTACGGTTCGGAGGAGAACTTCTGAAATGCACATTTATTGCCTGTCCCAAATCCATTTATCCCTCCACATCTACTTTCCCAGGGCTCTGAAATGCAGGCGATAAATCAGTTTCTAATCAGAGATCTGGTTGGTGCATATCATGTCACTTGTCATCATTCAAGGGACTCTTTCCTTTTTCAAATATGAAGGAATTATTCTGGGCAGGGTTTTCAGGTGAAAGAAGGAAGAAACTGAGCATGGACTACAAACTAGTGGCCAATGTATCTCTTCTTCAACTTTCTTCTTTTTCTCTGCCTCCCTGTCCCTTTCTCCCTCTCTTCCTCCCTTCTCATTCCTCCTTCCCTCGTTCCCTTTCTTTTCCTTCCCCTCCCTCTTCCATCCTTCAAGGCAAAACTCTCTCTGGCTAGTGAGTGTTCAGATTGCACAAGTGCAGCGGTGGGTGTGGGAAGTCCATGGAAGCCAGGCTTCTGGGGGGCAAGGCTGGAACAGAGTTGGGGTGGGGCAGGAGAAGAATTGGGGCAAGAGTGGAACAGAGTTGGGATGTGCATCCAAACAGAAGTACTGTAGCAGGATAGAGGTCCCAGGAGGCTGCATATGGTATGATATGCAGGATAATGAGAATGAGCTAAAATGCCTGAGAAAAAATAGCTGATTCCTAGCTTTTGTCCCTTAACTACAAAACGTTGATATTTTTGTTTATGTATTTGAAAATATTTAGACTATTTTTCAGTATATTAAATCGTTCTTTGACTTTGATTCTTATTTAATAAATGCCATGCAGTATTTTCCTTTTGTTCTTAAGCCACACCCAGTTTTGAAATAGAAATTTATCTTTAAAGGCATTTCAATACTTAATAAAAGCAAAACTTTAAACTTTGTGAGAAGTTTAAAACTTGTGAGAAATTCAGTGTTTAAGAGAATTGTCTCTATAATACAGCAAATCTGAACAACCAACTAAAAAGTATAATGACTTTTTTTTTTTCCAGACAGTCTCCATCTGTCACCCAGGCTGGAGTGCAGTAGTACAGTCTTGGCTCACTGCAATCTCTGCCTCCCAGGTTCAAGCAATTCTCATGCCTCGGCCTCCTGAGTAGCTGGGACTACAGGTGCACACCGCTGTGCCTGGCTAATTTTTATATTTTGGTAGAGACTGGGTTTCACCATGTTGGCCAGGCTGGTCTCGAACTCCTGACCTCGTGATCTGCCCACCTTGGCCTTCCAAAGTGTTGGGATTACAGGCGTGAGCCACTGCACCCACCCTAAAATGCATAATGTTTTGTTAGAATAGTATAAAGATTGGCATTTGACTACTGGCCAGTTTTAATCTAATGACAAATGAAATCTCAATCTGGAAAATAGAGTTGTATAAAATTCAGTGTGTGAACCAGAAAGGGTGACTCAATGATTCTAGAACTGCAAGGGTCTTACCCATTACCCAATCCCTGTTATATTGCTGAAGACATTACCGAACAAAAAATTATATAATCTTCTCAAGATCACAAACCTAGTTTATTGTGTTGTTGATGATTATGAAGAATTTCTGTGTTCTTGTACATATGCCCTAGAAATATTAACTTTACTCTAAATTAGAAGAATTTTTAAACTAAGGCTTTTATATTGTTAATCCAGAGAAACCAAGTTCAACCTCAGGGACTCATCCATGAATTTATCAAAAGGGTCTGGTCACAGAGCCCCAGTGGCTTCCTCCTTTAATGCCCATATCACCATTCAGTAGGCAACGGCTGCAGAATTCCTTGGAGGACCTGTTTCTCACTTACACGGGATGAAGGACATTCTGGTCCTTCTCTCTGACCCTATTAAGATCCTTTTGACTATGGATATTCCCAAGAATGATGTTTCCCAGCATTGGCCAAAGGTCAGCTATCCTGATTAACAAACCTTGTATGAAGACATTATTATTTTTTTACTAGTTTTAAAAAATTATCATGTGTATGTTTTTTCAAACTGTTTAGAAAGATTTAAAATGAAGACAAAAACTATTTCCTTGCTCCTCTCCCATAGCAAGCTCACCCCAAAGAAATAACAATTGCTAACAATATTTTGTATATCCTTCCAAGAATTTTATGAATGTATACAATTCCCAACATATGTAAGTCCTTTGATAAACAGCAATGAGACCAGTCTCTATATATTGTTCTTCACTTTGTTATTTTTTCTTAATTGTAGAAATTTTAAAATATCAGTAATTGATTATTGGCCTGATTTAAAAATGGTTTTCTGAGTTAATTGTATGCATGTATGTTATTTATTTATTTGTTTTGAGACAGAGTCTCAGTCTGTTGCCCAGACTGGAGTGCAGTGGTGTGATCTTGGCTCACTGCAACTTCTGCCTCCCTGGTTCAAGCTATTCTCCTGCTTCAGCCTCCCTGAGTAGCTGGGATTACAGGCATGCACCACCACACCGGGCTAATTTTTGTATTTTTAGTAGAGACAGGGTTTTGCCGTATTGGCTAGGCTGGTCTTGAACTCTTGACCTCAGGTGATCCACCTGCCTCAGCCTCCCAAAGTGCTGGGACTACAGGTGTAATCCCTTATGTATTTATTAAGGGAGATAAAGGTGGTTTTGGTGGTTTCTGGTATTTTGCTATTATAAATTATACTGCAGTAAGCTTGCTGTATACAGTATTGCATCTTGTAAAAGTACATCTGTGCTAGAAATTTCTAGAAATGAAATAATTAGATCTAAAGATATATACATTTTAAAATTTTTTGGTGATAAATATCTAGTCAAGGAGCTTGTAGCCATTTGAATCTAATGACACAAAAATGTTACAAAGAAATCTAATGACACAAAGGACACAATCTAACTCCCACAAATGTTATCTGAGAATGCTTGCTTCTACAAAACTTGTTGAAAATAGGGATAATTAAATTTATCTTTCTGGACAATTTCAAGCTTGTGAAGGGAGAGAAATGTCTGTTTACTTGAAAAACTAATTACACAGTTACTAATTTGGTGTACATTTTTACATTAAGGTATTTCTTAAATTAAAATCTTTTCTCCTCTGAACTTAGAAGAGATGGTAATATTTTGATTTTTGAATTAACATATGCTAAAATTGACTTTATTTTTGTGTGCCATTCTGTGAGCCTTTACTCATAGGATTTTCATGACCACCACCATGGACAGGATGCCAAACAGGAACAGGGCTCCGGTTTTCATCACCCAAAACCTGCCTGTGCTGTGCCTTTGTGGTGATATCACTGCCTTCTAGCCACTCACAACCACTGGTCTGTTTCATGCCAGTATAGTTTTCTTTTTTAAAAATATAATGTAAATGGAATCATATAGGATACAATTTTTGAGATCAGTTTTTAAACTCAGGATAATAACTCTGAAATTCATCCAAGTTGCTGTGTTTATCAGTATATAATAGAAGAACACAATGAAAATAGAAGCTAGTCTTTGAAAATATCAAGAAAATTGATGAATTTTTAGCAAAATGGAGGAGAGAAAAAAAAAAGAGGGAGAATGCATAAATTACCAATATCAGGAACAAGAGAAGGAACATTACTACAGATCCCACAGAACAACTTGGCACAGAAATTGACAGCTTAGATGAAATAGATCTCTTCCTCAGAAGTCATGACTTACCAAATCTCACCCCACGTAAACTATATAACTTGAGTAGTCTTATAACTATTAAAGAAATTAGGCTTGAGACCTTTCAGAAAAGAAGTCTCCAGCACCCTTGCTGTTACTACCGTTGCAACCAGCACTTCCCTTTCTACTCCTGAAGCTTTAATTAGGAGCCTCTTCTGGAGCATTTTCTTTAGGAGCTGATGTCAGTTTCCAGGTATCTCCTGGGTTCTGTCCAGAGGATACTGAAGGGAAAATCGTGGTGAATTCACCACAGGTTTAGTGGGGTCCTTTGCACTCTCATCTTCCTTTCCACTCTGCTTGCTACTATTTACTTTTCAGAGCCCTTTAATAGCTACCACGCATATTCTGCCTATCTTTTGTAGCTGTGTTCAGTGAGACAGATAAGGTGGAGTGCAATTAACCCATTCTACCTGGAACTAGAACCTTAAAATCAAACTTTTAATTATTGCTTGTCTATTAGATTAAAATGCAGGTGGGCTTCATGACTGGGCAGTGCAGAGGGAATACCCTTCTAATTTCCCTATGCCATTGCCATACCCATAGGTGCAAATGTGGACTGAGATGTTGATCCATTTTTTTGTTTCTTTAAGAGTACTCAGATAACAGATTGCCTTCAAACAAAGTGTTAACTGAATTGCATATTTTTGAATGTTTGGTTTTGCAGAGTCCTTGCTTTTCATGAAGGAATGTTGCTATGCAACATAACAGTGACTTCTTACTTAGAGCTTTTTTTTTTTGGTGACAGAATCTCACTCTGTCACCCAGGCTGGAGTGCAGTGGCATGATTTTGGCTCACTTCACTGCAACCTCTACCTCCTGGGTTTAAGTGATTCTTGTGCCTGAGCCTCCTGAGTAGCTGGGATTACAGGCACGTGCCACCACACCCTGCTATCACTTAGAGTTTTTAGCCTTGACTATATAACTGTGGAATGTGGCCTAATGTGTACACATGAAGTGGCACACATCAAGAGGACAGATATTGTGTGTTCCACAGGACCTTTGTAGCTGCTCAAATTATATCAGCATAAACACTTTTTAAAAGTTACACACTATGACTTGGTTGTGCAGAAATGCAGTATAATTTTCCTATTATTTTACTTGTGATTTTCTTCTTTCTCTTAGGACAAAGCATTTAATCTTGTCACTTCAGGGTAACTCAGGATCTGCTAGTATAGTTTTAGTTTTTGTTTTTTTGAGACGGAGTTTCACTCTTATCACCCAGGCTGGAGTACAATGGCACAATCTCAGCTCATTGCAACCTCTGCCTCCCAAGTTCAAGCAATTCTCCTGCCTCAGCCTTCCGGGTAGCTGAGATTACAGGCATCCACCACCACGCTCAGATAATTTCTTTGTATTTTTAGTAGAGATAGGGTTTCTTCATGTTGGCCAGATTAGTCTTGAACCTGAACTCAGGTGATCCTCCCAAAGTGCTGGGATTACAGCAGAGATCCACAGTGCCTGGCCTTAGGATCTGCTAGTGTAGAATTTGATCACTTTCAGAAAATTGCTCAGTCAATACAGAATTTAAATGTAATCACTTGAAAACCCATACTCCATATTTGTTTTTCCTTCCACATGAAGAGCTTTCTCCTTTCTTTCTACCCCAGAATGGCATCATGAGGTTGGAGAAACATATGTACCATCTGGGTAGTGAGGGTGACCTCTCTCTCATGTACATTCCCCGAGTCTTCCTCAGCATGTCTCAGGCTGTTGGCATCTTTCCCCACTGCATCCAGGTGAGATGAAACTGGTCCCACCTGGCCTTTGAGTGGGGCTGGTGTGTGCTGCTGATACCAATTGTTCCTGCCATGGCCTTAGGGTGCAAGTCTCTAGACACTGTCCTCTTGTGGTCCCCACTCCGGGTCTCTTTCTCATTGGCACTCAGCACATCAATATTCACCTCTGGAACAGGCAGAAACTGCTCAGCCTCATGGAAACCTGTGTATGCTCTCTAAGGCTTCCTCTCTGCCTAAACACACTATGCCACCATTTCTTCATTGTTCCCAGAGTTCCTCACAGAAGAGTTTCCCACAACTACCCTGGGGCTCCTTTCAACTTGTCCTCTACATCTCACTCCATTCAGCTAAGCCGATGGTGTTGAGTGATGCTGGGTCACTCTCAGAGACCCAAATGGTGTCCTATACTTGGTTTCGTCCTCTCTAAATCTCTCCAGGCTCTCCACATGCCTTCCCTAGTCATGCCCCACCCACCACTAATGCCTTTTCTCTTTGGTTATGAGATCAATATCCTAAAACGATAGCTGCCTTGTACACAAGCACCAACTGTTTTTCAAATTTAATGGGGGAAATCGACTTGCCTTATTTACAGTAATAAGTAAAAATAAATTTCTTACAAATAAATGTTAACAGAAATGTGCAAGATCTGTGTGACTAAAACTGTGAAATCCTACTGTGGCATTGTTGTAGAGTGGATAAAAAAGAGCTCAAATAATGAAGACATCTCATATTTCAGTTAATATTCTTAAAAAAGTCAATTCTTCAGAAATTAGTATATACATTCAATAATTTTCAAATTAAAAATTCAGTGAGATTCTTTATGGCATTTGACAGTGTTCCTAAGATTCATTTGCAAAAGAAACATGCTCAGTGCTATCCAATAAATATATAAAAAGGCCACTGGTTGATCCTTGTTCTGTTAGTAAACCAAGGCATGTGAGCCCTAGCAATTAAAGGAGACATAGTTAGAGACACATATGGCAATTAAGATAGAGCCAGAAATGGGAAAATAATCAGTGGAACAGAAAGAAGGCAGTTCCCAGTACCCACACCAATACATTATTTATGGAATATGGGTTATGGTAAAGATCGTATTTCATACCGGGGCAGATAAATTTTTATTCAAGGCATTTTTTTAAGGCACGATATTTGGACAGCTGTCTTTCCACTTGGCGGGGGGGGAAGCTACAGATATTTCTCAGACAATTCACAGGATCAATTCTAGATGTGCTCAAAAGCCTAATATGTTTAGCAATTTATAAACGTTTTAGGTAAAAATTTAAGAATATGTTTTATAATCATGGGGTAGCCCAGGGTTTCCTAAGGAAAATATAAAACCCAGAAACAATGAAGCAAAATCCTGACAAATTTGTGCAAAAGCTAAACTTTTGAACTAGAACACTTTGTTGCACAGAACAGATTCTTAGTAAGTGTTTGCTGAATAAAGGACTGTAAAGCAAATTAAAGCATAGGCAAAATAATGGGAAGAACATTTGCCAAGTATTTAACAAGTAGTAATATGCAGGATGTATTATGTATGGTGCTGCAAACCAGCAGACGCAACACTAAATATAAAAATATGCAAAAGACTCAGAAAAGGAATGAAAATAAATGACCAGGAAGCTCACAAACAGATGCTCGATATCATGAGTTACAAAAGAAATGCAAATTACAATAAGATATTTTTATTTACTATACTGAGAAAATTGTAATTATTGATAATATCCAGTTGATGAGAATGAGGGTAACACTTCTGGTGAGAGTGTGTAAACTGATAAAGCCACTTTAGAGGATAACCTGGTTGTATCTTTCAAGATTAAAAATGCCTCTCTCTTTTGGTCCAGCAAGTCAATTTCTACAAATCTATCTAGAGCAAAAATATATTTACACACAGGTGTCTGTTATGCAACAATGTTCATTACAGCATTGCTTACAACATTAAGAAAGCAATTAAAAAGGCCAGAAATTTTGGCAAGGCTAAATTATAGATGTATACAAAGTCATTTAAAAAACAGGCAGACATATATTACTGACATGGAAAGATATGTCCATTATTTATTATTTTTAATTAGATATATGGTTGAATTTAAAAATCAGATTAAAATACCACATAAAGAATGATACTTTTATATGAAAATAGAATTTTTTGTCTGACTATATAGTGTACAGAAGAAGGACTGGAAAGATGTATACTTAACTGTGGTTACCTCTGGGGAAGAGAGTGGCCTATAGGGACATGAGACTTTTGCATTTTAGTATATGTAGTTATGTTACACTCTTATCTTATACCATGAGAATATATTCTTTTATCACTTGGTAATAAAAATAAAATAAACAAAAGGAGAGAAAGCTTTATGCAAAACAAGGAAGGAAGGGAGGAAGGAGGGAAGAAAAGGAAGAAAGGAAGGAAGGAGAGAGGAAAGGAAGGAAGGGAGAAAGGAAAGGACGGAAGGAGGGAAGGAAGGAAGGATAGAAGGAAGGAAGGAGGGAAGGAAGGGAGAAAGGATGGAAGGAAGGAAGGAGGGAAGGAAGGAAGGGAAGGAAGGAAAGAAGGACAGAAGGAAGGAAGGAGGGAAGGAAAGGAGAAGGGAGGAAAGAAAGGAAGGAGGGAAGGAAGGAAGGAAAAAAGAAAGGAAGTAAGGAAGGAGGGAAGGAAGGAATCAGGGTGCATATGCATTAATCATGTTTTATAGAAACAGAGACCTAGAAGAAAGAAAGCTCACTTACTCTTTGTTTAAAGCTTGTTTAAAGCTCTCCACTTAATCCTGGCTGGTGCCTGTCTGAGGCCAGATTAGCACAGCAAGGTAGTTAAGATCTTATTCTTGCCTTGTTTACCAGAGACTGTGCTGCTGCCAAGCACCCTGAAGGGGCAGGGGTGTTTGGAAATGGCTCCTGCATACAAGTCAGGGTAGGAAGGACCGCCCTAGCCTCTGTATAGCACATGCATGCAACTCAGCCATAATAGCAGTACTGAGTCAAGTTGTTGCTGGCTGAGGACAATGGTTCTCAGAAGTTATGACTGCACTCCCTGGAAACCTGGGATGACATGGAATTCCTGACTCTGATGGTGATAGTCTTGGTACTTCATGTTTATGTCTCGTTCCTTAGCTTTCCAGTATCGCCCTTGGGGCTAATCTTACAAAGAGCTCTCTTACTAATGAATGATTTTTTTGTTAGTAGAAAATTAAGAATGAGACAGACAGAGAGAGAGAGAGGGAGAGGGAGAGAGAGAGAGGAGAATCAAGAGCGTTGATTTTGCTCTGGTGTAAAGCCACAGGTCTCTTATTCATGAGGCCAGCTTGGATGCCTGACTCTCAACTCCATTTGATCTTCCAGTTTTCCCCTTGCTGAGTATGTTAGTTTCTTTGGACGTCCATAATAAATTATCACATACTGGTGGCTTAAAACAATAGGAATCTATTTGCTCACTGGTCTGGAACCCAGAAGCCTGAAACCAAGGTGTCAGCGGGACCATGTTCCCCTCGAGGGCGCTAGGGAAGACTGCTTCCTGCCTCTTCTGGCTTCTGCTGGTTTCCTGCGATCTTTGGCCTGCCTTGGCTTGTAGCTGCCTCACTCCACACTCTGCCTCCGTCTTCACACGGTGTCTCCCTGTGTTTCTCTGTGCCCCTGTGTCAAAGTCTCATTCTCCTTTCTCTTATGAAGGTATCAGTCAATGGATTTAGGGACCACCCTCACCTAGTATGACTTTATTGTAATTAAGTAATCAATTACATCTCTAAAGATCCTATTTCCAAATAGGGTTCTCTTCTGAGCTTCTAGGTGGACCTGGGTTTGTTTTTTTAGACCTCCCATACTCCTCAGCATTTTTCTTTAGCCTCTAGGGGGCTTTCATGTCTTTTCTTTGTGACTTGCTGCCTCCAGCCCCCTTTGTATATGTTGCTCTTTTTTGCTGACCTTGGTCACATTCTTTTGACAGTCAAGCTTTGCACAATCCACTGCTTCCAATCCCTGTTGTGGCTGCAACCCTGCCTCCAGAGCTAGGGGCAGCCTATCCCATCATCCTCATTGGTTTACCCATACTTGTCTCATCATAATCCCCAGCACTGGGTTTGGAAAATTTCTTCACCTGCTCCATGGCTTAGCATAAGAGGTTGCGCATGTTATTGATTCATAATAAATGCTTTCTGACTAGGATTAAAATGCTCTTTTTAGGGAACAGGTGGAAGTCCCAATGTCATTTTCTTTACAAAAGAAAGCAAAATGTACAACGCAACACAGCTCATTACATAAATCAAAAAGTACCAAGTCCCAAGTACTGTGGTTCAGTTTTAGATGACTTTGTTCTTCCCAGTTTTCTTCTTCCCATTGCTTCTTTTTAGGATGAGCAGCTGTGATTTTTGTTTCAGCCATGGAGGGTCTCCAGCTTTGGACACCTTTTTACCTTACTCTAGGGACAGCTCATTAAGTTGGTCCAGGTGTCTTTTATTGTCCCAAGTTCTACCATTTCATCAAAAGTTTTATATTTGATTCTTCTCCCAGAAAGTTAATGCAATTTGAGCCTATAAATGGTTTCTATGTTGTGCTCTTTCTTTGTTTCCCAATATGGAATGAGAGGACAGTAACAATAGTAACAACAAAAACTCTTAACTTTATAGCATGCAGTTCTAAATGATATGCACATTTGACAAGCCATGATTTCTAATTTTTGACTTTATGTTTATGCAATGGTTGGCGGCAACACTGACATCATTTTGATTGGGTGCAGTGGTGTGTGCAGGGTTTCAGGGAGTACCGAGCACTCCTCGTTGGAAGGAGGGTAGTGTAACAGGGGTAGTGGAGGAATAAGGAATAGGAGCCTCTCCTCGGGGAAGCTCTTATATCTCTGGGGCAGTACTTGCAGGGGTTTTCTTCTTCCTTCAGGAATGCCCTCATTTTTTCATAAGAGCCCACCCACATGACTCAGAACTACACGTGTTGGCAGCATGAGCATCTGAATGATAACCACGATGGGCAGAAAGTTCCATGCTCAGTATGTGAGTACTAGGGGTGGTTCAAGTGTGGGCCAAGTGGGTAGGAAGGCTTTGTTCATGTTTCCCTGTGGTGGGAGAGCCTTCATAATGCCTGATTTTTGGATGCAACTTTATAGTATAAAATCTCAATACCAAGTTATGTAAGTAGGTGAATTTGGCTGTTACAGTTGTTATTTTTACATATTGCTTTACACCTACTAACATAATTCCAAAGGTCTGGCTAGTTATACAACATCAGCAGCAAACAGGTCCCTGGGTCTCTTGCTTTCAGTTTCATGTATTCTTGCTAACTTTTTGGCTAAAATGTTCAGGTTACTGTACCGTAGACTCAGGCAGCAAAGCTGCTCTTTAGATGCCAGGGCTGCCAAATATGTCTTCATAGACATACCTGTCTCATGCCCACTTCTTTCTCACTCCTCTCTGGGAGATGACAGTGCCCCCTCACTTTTTCAACTAAGGTAAAAGGCAAGGTAACATTGAAGGGCTTGACTTTAACCATATTGGTTTCTTCTTCCCTGCACTTGAGAGTAACAATAACTTCCATGCATTCAGTCTGCAGGTCTCACTAGGCTTCGGGGTGCTCTGTAGGCAGGAACACACATCATCCTCATCGTGGTCTCTACGAGGTGTCGCAGGCCACACCAAGTCACCATCTGTGTTCATATGGCCTTTGGTCTAGAAATAGGTTTCACATGTTTAAATGGTTTAAAAACATCAAAAGAAATGTACGATTTTTGTGGCATACAAAAATGATACGAATTCAAACTTCGGTGTTCTATTGGAGCACAGCCGTACACATTTGTTTACATATTGGTGATGGCTGCTTCTCTGCTAAGACAACTGGGTGGAGTCGTTGAGACAAAAAACTCGAGGCTTCCAAAGTTGGAAATATTTATTCTCTGGCCCTTTACAGAGAAAGTTTGATCCCCTACTCTCTGTGGTAGATTCTATTATTATTCCCATTTTACAGATGAGGAAATGGAGGCAGGGAGTTTTGAGTTTGACCACAGCAATTTGTTCAAATGACAAACCTGAAATAAGAAGTGTTGGACCCCAAAGACTCTTTTCGAGCTTCTCCTGAGCAAGCATAGGCAGGCAGCGAATTCAGAGACCAAGGATTTGTGAGGCAGCCACTCAGCATTGCAATCTCCCCTAAGAGAGTTCTCTGAGTGACTCCAGTCAGTGCCTACGTGTGTGTGGGCATGCCTGTGTATGTTAGAAGCACAGGAGGAAACTATAACAAGAGGAAGATGAATTAAACATGATTTAAAAAACCTGTCTCTGCTTTGGAAGCTGGGGAAACACAGTGATTATCATTTCAGTAAGAGTGGGGGAAGGATTGTCACTGTCAATGATGCTGATAGTAACAGTTGTTGTTTAATAATTATAATCATTTTCAAGTAGAAAAGAGCAGTCATGAATGTAGCCTGCACTCTCTGTGGCTGGCTTATTTACACATATTTCTAGAGTCACAGTTGGAGAATGAGTGAGCAATGTTCTGCCCTTTAGGTGCTCAAGCGTCATTTTGCATATGTGCAGAGGGAGTTTGTGCTTTCGAACCATTTCATTATTGAATGCAGCACAGATGAATCCATTAGCATCATTCTCCGTGGGATGTGTACAACAGGAATATAGGGTGCCTTAGTTAGCTCTGCTATACACCAACAGCAACCAAGCTGAGAACAAAATCAAGAACTCAATCCCTTTCACAATAGCTGCAAAAAAATAAAATGTTAAGAATATACCTAACCAAAGACATAAAAGACCTCTTCAAGGGAAACTACAAAACACTGCTGACAGAAATCATAGATGAACACAAACAAATGGAAACACATCCCATATTCATGGATGGATAGAATCAATATTGTGAAAATGACCATACTGCCAAAGGCAACCTACAACTTCAATGTAATTCTCATCAAAATACAACCATCATTCTTCATAGAATGAGAAAAAAAAAAAAGCAGTTCTAAAAACCATATGGAACCAAAAAAGAGCCCACATAGCCAAAGCAAGACTAAGCAAAAAGAACAAATCTGAAGGCATCACATTACCTGACTTCAAACTACACTATAAGGTCATAGTCACTAAAACAGAATGGTACTGGTATAAAAATAGGTACATAGACCAATGGAACAAAATAGAAAACCAAGAAATAAAGCCAAATACTTACAGCCAACTGATCAACAAAGCAGACAAATATGTAGTGGTAAAAGGACACCCTATTCAATAAATGGTCCCGGGTTAATTGGCAAGCCACATCTAGAAGAATGAAACTGGATTCTCATCTCTCATCTTATAAAAAAATCAACTCAAGATGGATCAAAAGCTTAAATCTAAGATCCTAAACCATAAAGATCCTAGAAGATAATATTAGATAAACCCTTCTAGACATTGGCTTAGGCAAAGACTTCATGACCAAAAACCCAAAAGCAAATGCAACAAAAACAAACATAAACATATGGGAATTAATGAAGCTAAAAACCTTCTGCACAGCAAAAGAAATAGCAGAGTTAACAGACAACCCACAGAGTGGGAGAAAATCTTCGCAATCTATACATCCGACAATGGACTAGTATCCAGAATCTACAAAGAATGCAAAAAATCATCAAGAATAAAACAAACAATCCCATCAGAAAGTGGGCTAAGGACATGAATAGACAATTCTAGAAAGAAGACATACAAATGAGCAACAAACATATGAAAAAATGCTCACATCACTAATAACCAGGGAAATGCAAACCAAAATCACAATGTGATATGTTACTCCTGCAAGAATGGCCATAATAAAAAAATAAAAAATAAAAATATGTTGGCGTAGGTGTGGTAAAAAAGGGGACACTTCTACACTGTTGGTGGGGATGTAAACTAGTAAACCACCATGGAAAACAGTGTGGAGATTCCTTAAAGAACTAAAACTAGATCTACCATTTGATCCAGCAATTTCACTACTGGGTATCTACCCAGAGGAAAAGAAGTCATCATATGAAAAAGATACTTGCACACACATGTTTATAGAGCACAATTTGCAATTGCAAACATATGGAGCCAGCCCGAATGCCCATCAGTGAATAAAGAAAATGTAATATATATATATATATATATATATATATATATATATATATATGTATGTATATGTATGTATGTGTATACACACACACACACAAACACACACATACACACATCATGGGATACTACTCAGCCATGAAAAAGAATGAATTAATGGCATTTGCCGCAACCTGGATGAAATTGGAGACTATTGTTCTGATTGAGTAACACAGGAATGAAAAACCAAACATCACATGTTATCACTAATATGTGGGAGCTAAGCTATGAGCTAAGCTCTAAGCCATAAGAATGATACTTTGGGGAGTTGGGAGAAAGGGTGGGGGTGGTGAGGGATGACAGACTACACATTGGGTACAGTGTATACTGCTTGGGTGATGGGTGCACCAAAATCTCAGAAATCACCATAAAGAACTTATTCATGTAACTAAACACCACCTGTTTCCCAAAAACCTATTGAAATAAAAATTGTTAAAAAGGAAATTGGAGAGATTTTTTTCTAGCTGTAAAGCAGAATGTATATGAGCAACATTATGAGTTTGTATGTACATTCCTGAAATTATGCTTCTAATTTCCCTATGATTCTTTATGATGACTGGAGGAAAATGTTTTGCATTAAAAAAAAAAAGGCCGCTAAGTGATGTTCGTCTCTCACAGAATCCTATCTGGTCTTTAAAAGATTTCACTGAGGTTTTTGGTTAGAAATAGAAAGAAAGTCCCTCTTTCCCTTTCACCCAGGATCATGCTCAATTAATCATTTCCTATCCTCAACTCTATTTCTGGGCAAGGGCTCAATGTGGAGATGAGAAATTCTGTCTCTGCTTTATAAACAGCTGTACCTCTCTCCATGTTCTCATGTTAACAAATCAGCAAAATGATGCTACCCTGGAATCTGCTGATGCAAAAGGGACCACTGAACTGCCCCCAGGAGATACTTGGCTCCCCAGCCCTTGTCTGGCAGATATCAGTTGGCTGTGAGAGAAGAGCCCTGCTGTTCTCAGTGCAATTACATGCTCCTGGCATTTAAAAGTGGATTTAACATTTTTTTCTTCTCTGCTACTCTGGTGGTATGCTCTGTTTTTAGCACTTAACATGGCTGCGTAAATGCTTTTCAGCTGTTGAGTTGAGTTCAATTCAGTCTTCCCCATCTCCCCCCTCCCATTTCTCCCTCCCACTTTCCTTCTCTTTTTCTTGTAGGAGTGTTTATCTCAACAAAACAAAATCTCACATTTAAATAATGCCCCATGTTCAAGTGCCAGGAGCCATTTGGATCCACCCAAACACATCTGGAAGGTAGACATGGTGGCTGGCATTGTGCCCTCTGCAGAGCAGGAAAGAGAAATTAGGTGGCTTGCTCAAGATCACTGTTGGACATCCTCTTCAAAACTCAGTGGCTCATCCTCTGGAGGATTGGGGGTTTCACCACCCTGTGTGCCCTGTCAAGGGTGCTGAAGCCTGAGTACCACATTAGATAGGGACCAGGACATCTTCTCCCATGGGGTGGCCATGCTGCCCGGTCTAGTAAAGATGCACAGTGGCTGTTCATGATGTTACTGTCAGGAGAGGGGTCCAATGCAGGGGGTTTGTGCAGATAGCTCTCTCATCAGACATTTCCTCATTGATTCTGTACCAAATGTTTGGCACAGATAAGGATATTTCTTTACGTCATTCCCCTTTAAGAATAAGAACACGTGGAAGCTAGATTGCGCAGATACTTAGCAGCTTGGTGAAGGGGGTGGTCATCGCTGTACAAGGGGATTCAGGACCTTGGACACGTCCCAGGGAGTAAATGGTAGCTTCCATGTTGCATCTGAGAAGGCTCCTTTTCCAGCAGTCATACAGCTGATGTGGGCGCGCAAGTGCTCAAATGCTGGACTTCTTATCCCAAACCATTGCCACCACACTTGGGGTTAAAGATGACCCCCAAACTCTTTGTTCAATGACTTAAAATTTTAAAGGATTTGATTTTTGAGTGTTTGTTTTTTTTTGCAAGATAGTAAAAAGAATTGCTCTTACTTCATGGGTTTGATTGGAGAGGGGATGGGAAGAGGGAGCAGAGTGGCAGTCATCTCTCATACGTTACATATTCTTGGCTTTATTCTTTTCCGTAGCACATATGACCTTCTAATGTCCTGGCATTTCACATATTTATTTTAATTTATTATTTTTTTATTGTATTAGGTTCTGGAGTACATGTGCAGATCATGCAGGATTGTTGCATAGGTACACACATGGCCCCCACTGAATGAAGACAGAATTTCCTTTTAACTTTTATTTTAGATTCAAGGGTTACTATGTAGTTTTATTAGCTGGATATTTTTCATGATACTGAGGTTTGGGGTATGAATGATCTTGTTACCCAGGTACTAAGCATAGTACCCAATAGTTAGTTTTCAACACTTGCCCCCATTACTTTCTTCTACTAGTAGTCCCCAGTGTCTATTGTTTCAATCTTTATGTCCATGAGTACCCAGCGTTTAGCTCCCACTTCCAAGTGAGAACATGCAGTCTTTGATTTTCTATTCTTGTGTTAATTTGCTTAGATAATGGCTTCTAGGTACATCCATGTTGCTGCAAAGGATGTGATTTTGTTCTTTTTATGGCTGCCCAGTATTGCATGATATATACATACCACATTTTCTTTATTCAGTCCACCACTGATGGGCACTTAGGTTGATTTCATAAGAGAATTTTTGGCCAGGTGTGGTGGCTCACACCTGTAACCCCAGCACTTTGGGAGGCCGAGGTGCATGGATCACCTGAAGTCAAGAGTTCGAGACCAGCCTGGCCAACATAGTGAAACACCATCTCTACTAAAAACACAAAAAATTGGCCAGACATTGTGGTGGGCATCTGTAATCTCAGCTACTCAGGAGGCTGAGGCAGGAGAATTGCTTAAACCTGGGAGGCGAAGGTTACAGTGAGCCAAGATTGTGCCATTACACTCCAGCCTGGGCAACTAGAGTGAAACTCCATCTCAGGGGGAAAAACAAAACAAAACATGGAAATCATGTCTGTTCACAGCTGCTAACATTTGTGCAACAAATATTTGCACAACATATAAAACTATGCCCGTTATCTGTAAGATAACAATAGATAATTATCGATCGAATTAATCCTCCCTCTGGAAGCAGCTATTGTAACCAACTCCAGAGTCCCTGAATTTATTCCAGATGTTGAGTGGGAAGAACAGAAGCTGAGAAAAGAGACTTCAAAATCTAAATTCGAGGAAGTGCTCTAGTGATCCAGATGACAAACTTTTTTAGATCTATATTTTGATTCTGTCAGAGGGACAAAGGGATGAATGTGATGGCAGGGCCTCAATGTTCCCCCACACGTCTGCCTCAAAGCCTGGGGTTTGTCATTAACCAATTCATTTATCCACACACTTGGAGAATCAACTTTTTATCAATAATCAGCTCTGTGGATAAAAAGCTGAAGAAGATATATTATTCTATACTCTCAGGCATCTTGTCATCCATAACTAGATCAGCATTTTCAGGGAAATTATTTATCTTTTCAGCCTGTTCCAATCTTGTGAAGGAGCTTTCTTTACCAGCGTTACTTTATAAAGTAATATAAATTTTGCATCTCTTGATAGAACCTTAAACCAGTTTCTTTAGGAAAAAGTCCCCACCCCAGTGGCCTTGCCAGGCCTGGGTGATGAGACTGACCTCCTCATCAGTTCAGGTCCCTGGGGCTACTCCTGGATCACTGTGACAGAAATGAATGCTCCTTCCAACTTACAGGGAAACTTTTCTTTTATTGGTGACGGAGGGTCAATGATGTTGGCTAGATATGAGAGAAAAACACAGTAGGACATATATGATGGTAGAAGAAAATAGAAAATGTTAAACTTGAAAAGCGCCTCCTCTTGTGTTTCCTGCCGCCAGCTCCCATTCCTTCTCTGACAAGGGGTTCAATAGTGAGCATATCGTGGGCCACCTTGTATTGATTTCTCCTGTGGTCACATCCCAGCAAATGGAGGGAGATGTCAGGAACGTAGTGGCTTGTTCTGTGTGACTTAGCAACAGGAAATATGAAAAGATTTAAGACTGTGGGCCTATTGTAAACTCAGGGTGAATCAACACTGAGAGGAGACTGTTGAAAGGAGACAACAATTATGTCCAGAATGAGGCTGGCAACCCTGGGGCTCCAGGCTTGAGGAAGCACAGAGCAGACAAGAATCTACTCAGGGCAGAGGACTGGGGAAGGCCACTCAGAACTGCTTCAAATGAAGAGGACTGGGATGTTTATTTTGGAGAAGACTCAGAAGGACCACAAGTGCCATCTTCAGATGATGGACGGACTCTTCATGTGGGAGAAGCACTAGACCTTCCTGAAGCCTCAGAGCTTGGAGTGAGGAGAACTGGGTGAGAGGGCTTCCTACACTCAGACACAGTCACAGAGAGCCACTGGGGAGCTGTTCTGGGCCTCGCCGCCTGATCCTTTGGAACAAGTGTGAGTCACTATTTGTAACTGAAGAGCTGCACTGCTTATTGAAGCCAACTTAGGACACTAAGAAGTTAATGCTATCAAGGTAGAAAAGAAAGGACAGCTCGAGTTTGGGGCCATTTTCTGTGATCTTCCTTTTTAAAAATTACCTCTAGTTAGGTGACTTCGTTTTTCTGCTCTCTTTAAAACATTTTCCTATACCCATTGATCCAACAATTCCACTTCTGAGAGTCTATATTTATATAAATAAAAATAAAAATACAAGCACTTAGCTATCTATGCACAAGGATGGATTGGGTTTGATGTAGAATAGTTTGAATTGCAAAAATGTGAAAACAAACCCCAATGACAATTAAAAGAGAATAATTGAGTAGATTCTGCTATATTCATAATACAAAGTATTCTGTAATTACTATAGACATTAATTTAGATCTCTGTCTATCCTGGAGGGATGGGCAGGATATGGAGCTAAGTAAGAAAAGTGACAGAAACATGCACAGTATGATCTTACTTTGTTAAAATAAATTAAAAATCCCTCCACATATGTAAAATAACGTGTTGGCATATATTTGTGTGAAGATGGCAAAAGGAGTAGAAGACTATAGATGAAAGTCGTTAACATGAGTTAGAGTTTGAGGTGGGATGAAGTTGGGTAGGATCCTGAGACAGATGGGGCAGGATTAGAGACAAAGTGAAGAATGAAGTGGGATGGCTTGTCTGTCCGTCCGTCTGTCTGTCTGTCTGTCTGTATGTCTGTCTGTCTGTCTGTCTATCTGTCTACCTACCTACCTACCTACCTACCTACCTACCTACCTTCTATCCATCATCTGTTTATGTATTTTTACATCCACCCATCCATCTGTCATTTCTATCAATCACCTATCTATTTGTCTGTTTATCTATCTGTATTTCTGTTTATCTTCGTCGGTGGTACTTAAACACATATTACTTAGAGGACTTTAATAAAAGAGAAAAGAAAGAAAAAAAGAAGAGAAAAATTCCTTTTCCCTTATTATACATGTTAATCCTATCTTTGGCTCTGTTGTTCTTCTAAGAACGGTCTCAACCTTTCATTAAAGACATCCAGCAGTTTGAATATAAGAAAAAGACATTAGTTTTAATATATTACAGATGGTACTTTAAACAAACTAAAAAGAAATCTGGGAAATGTTTAAAGATAAATCATTTTAAATTATAATTGAATTCCTAGATATCATTAAAGATGAATGACTTGAGGATCATTTGTATTTTTCTAAGCCTTTTCTTTGCTATGTAGAAGGTATCTACTTTCTCCTAGTGCTTCAGGAAAAAAAAATGTTCTTTTCTTAAATCTAGGGAACATAGGATCAGGTTAGGAACACTCATTTCAGTTAAGAATTTTGCTAGTTCTTGGTAGGGTAGTAGGGTGTTGAATGAAAAGAATTCTAGCATGTTTGTGTGTGTGTGTGTATGTGTGTGTTGTGATCAGTTTTTCTCTGCGGAGATCATCAGCAAGATGCTGCTGTTTTTTATTTTTTGTAATTTAGATGCCATCAAATTATTTTTAATAATTGTTTTTCATATTAAATTATTCTCATTATGCATTCATATTCAAGACCCCTATGGTTCTTTCTATGTAAAGGATTTTGTCTACATCTGGAGTAGTCCAGACAGAGTAGAGATGAATGGCAGTTTAACCCCTACGTACCTTGAAAGGGAAATTTGGGTAAAATAGAATGTTGTTTCATGTTCACATTTGGATGTAGACTGAGAGCTGATCTCAGGTAGCTTTACTGATACAGAAGCAAATGAGTAGTATGTCCGATCCATGGAAATGGTAATGCTAACTATCTTATTTACTTGATTTTAAGATGTTCATTTTATATGTTAACTGAAATCTGAATGCACCTCACTACACTTGTATGAATTTATCAGAGTAATACTGCAAGTTGGTAGTGATCTTATAATTGAAGGTCTTGGAAGTCCTGTAGAATCCCCATTAGCTGGATGAGTTCTGGATATTCAATGCAAATTAGATTATTCCAGAATCATGAACCTCAACCAGAATTGCAGCCTACATAGGGTGTTCCCTTCAGTGAAACCAGGAAGTTATAAAAGTGTTGATTTTCATACAGGTGACTGCCTGTAGAGATAGATAATTCTAAAAATCTGTGAAGTAGGATCTGTGCATGGCTGACTCCATCTTTTAAATCTGAATTTTAATTCAGAGGCACCATCATTTTGGGAAAACTAGTCATGTGCAGTGACATTTTTTTTTTCCACCTCACAGGCTAAAAAAATCTTTTGTGAGCCCAGCAACCTGAATGGTGCTTATGGGCAATGTATTTGTCACGAGGGGTGGGAAGAATCAGGAGAGAAGTGTTCTCTGGAGCTGTGATCTGGAGAGAATGAAGGAATGAAGGCGAGCTGTGATGTGGAAAAATGAGCTCATTGACTAGGTTGCTGGGATTCTACATTTGCTCTGGGCGTCCTGTCAAGCATTTTCTTTGTTTTGCTGTTGCTGTTGCTTTGTTTTCTTGGGCCTCATATCTGCTTCTTCCGGAACAATCACCCCCTCCCAGCCCCGACTCCCCGGCTAGTGTGTCAGGCTGCACGGCTGCCTTTCCTGTGTGTTTGAGCCCATGGTCTTTTGCTGCTTTTCTCATGCCTTTTCTTTATGATGTTTCAGCTCATCCACCATACACCATGTGCTTTAGAGTGAAATTCTACCCACATGAACCCTTGAAGATTAAAGAAGAGCTCACAAGGTATTTTTTGTTTGTTTGTATGTTTAACGTGCACCTTTAACCAGCCAGGACCTCTTTGGTCTTGCAGGCTAGATGGGCCTCCTGTCTAGAGTTGCACACTCAGAACTCAGTGTTGCAGCTCACAACTCAGTGTTTTGGCTTGGAATGCTTCTCTAACCCTGATTGTTTTGGGATTTTGTTTTAAAACAATTTTCACTGGGAGTGTAATTAACTGCAGAAAAAAGCACTGGCTATGACGGGGGAGGTGTTCTCTGAAAACATCTGACAGTGGGGTACTAAAAATAAATAGGAGACGTCTGTCTTCGAGACATGGGCAAATTTATACCTGGTGCAGTACCTAGTCTATCTTTTGGAGCTCAGGTTTTCTGGGAGGGAAAAGATCCCTGATAGAACGCAGTGTCTGTCATCCTGCATTCTGCTGGCTGAATGACCCACTGGAAGGCAGGCTTCCCTCCACTCCTTAGGCCCTTCTCAGCCCAACCCACTGAATTTTTGAGTCCTCGGAACTTCTCCCTTCTCATCTCCCTTCTGCTGGGGCTACAGCTTCAGTGTACCTTCAGGGGATTTGGCTTCCTTGAATAACCTGGACACATGTTGTGAGCAGGACCCCAGGAGGATGGGAGAGAGAGCTGCTATGTTCTTAGTTCTAGATGAGGCTCTGGCGTGATGACCACAAAAATCACTTGCTATAATCATCTCTCAAAATAAGCTGCTTAGGTACAGATAGATGCAGCAGAAAAGCAAGTGTAATCTGCTCTGATGATTGGCAAGGGGAATTTTTGGGTTCTTGGATATTTTGCTTCTTTGTTATTATCCAGGGTTTCTAGTAAGCTTAACAATAGTGGCATGGAGGTGACTTTAAGAGGGAGCAGATGGTTCTGCTCTTCATTATTAATTTGCTCACAGTCATTTAGTAAGGTTTGTGTCGGGGGTGGAAGATGGGGAGAGAAGGGGTGTGTGTGTGTCTGGAAACGAGGATAATAGATAATGGACATTAAAAGCAGTGGTTGGGATTTTGCAATCTGGCCTGGTTTTTTCTTTTTATTGAGGTAAAATTCACATGACATAATTTTATCTCACCATTTTAAAGTGTATAATGCAGTGGCAGTACATTCACAGTGTTGGACAACCCTCCCCACTATCTAGTTCCAGAAGTTTTCATCACCTCAAAAGAAACCATGTACCCCATAGAAGTCACTCCCTATTCTCCACCTCAGCCCCCATCCAAGCACCTGGAAACCACTAATCTACTTTTGGTCTCTATGGATTTGCCCATTCCAGACATTCCATATAAATGAAATAGTACAGTATGTAGCCTTGGTCTAATTTTGGACTGAAATTTTTAATGATTTATTTGATAAATTTGTTCTCACTTGCTATTACTACCCAGGGGGCAAGGGCTGAATTAGCTGCCAAAGAGAGAGAAAGAGAAGAGAGATAGAGATAGAGAGAGAACACGTACGAACTATTTGTCCTGCCCTCGGGGTGCCAACAGTGTAATTAGGAATCAAATCAAATCCTAATGCCTCACTTTTGTCATTTGTTCTCTTTATAATTTTGCCTGGAAGATAAAAATCGAGTATGTGTCACAACATAAATTAGGGATGGACATTTTGTTGTTGAGAAAAGTTCCGTTTGAAAGTAAAATAATACAGCATTTCAGTTAATAACCCTAGCTTAGCCCCCCTCAATTATATTTGCTAACATTTTCCCACCTTTGACTAAATAGCTCACGTATGAATAGTGGAATATTGTGAACCTTTTGGTTTCCAAAGGAAATTAAGATGGTCCACTGCTTTTACACAAGTAGAAATGGGCTTTTCTTAGTCAACACATTCCTTAGAATTCTAAACTAATTGAGAAACTGTGAAATGCTCCAGGTACTTATGGTTTGAATCTTGAAGGCATTTGCTTTTTCTTGTATGATAAACTGTTATTTTATTATAGGATGAATCTAAAGTTTGAGAAGAATTTGATATATGAGAAGTTAAGATCATATTCATGACCATTCTTAAGGGTAAAGAAAGGTTAAGAAAAAGGCAAATTTGAAAATGCAAAATAATAGCAATAACCACAAAAAAATGATACTTAAAATCAATTTTCATCCTTTCCTTTTTTTCCTTTCTTTATCTCTCCATTTAAACAACCATCTTATAATCCTCTGGATTTCTGGGGCTTTTGTAACTGCTCTATACAATTGAGTGTTACCAAAAGTATGTTGATTTTAATTTTTTTTTTTTAGTAAGAACCATCTTCCAGCACACATAGAGATGCAATGTGATTAATGGCAGCACAATAATTTATGGCCCAGACCCTCATGTGTTTCTGTTGCTTTATCTTTTATGCATTATTTTTTGGTAGCTATTATATTTTTAAAAATGAGCATCCTGAATGTGAAGCCATTTATAATACTGTGGATTACGCTGAATCCACAGTAATCCTTGATCATCTCCAGAGATCACTGATATGGGCACAGCCCCAACTCTGATGTGAAAGCTGCTTTTCTTTTCTCAGGAAGCTCTTGCCAAATTGATTTCTGAGTTATGGGATTAGAACCCAAGCCTCTCATTTACCAATAAACAGTTATTTGAAACTATTTTTCTCTGCCAAACTCATCAAAAAGTAGAAACAAATGCAATTATTTTTGATGCATACATGCAATATACAGAAAAGAAACTTCATGGTATTTGGCCTGGTAGTTTACAGTCCTTACAAAGGGCTAAGATTTGATCATTTAAAGCATTTGTGTGACCTCACTATGTGGGATAGTCTAGGGCCAGTTCTCAAAGTGAGGTCCCTGGGCCAGCAGCATCAGCATCGCCTGGGAACTTGTTATAAATGCAGATTCTTGGTGTCTGCCCAGATATACAGAATCAGAAACCCCCAGGGGTTGGGTCCAGCAATCTGTATTTTCATAAGCCCTCCAGGTAATCCTGAAGCATGCCACATTTTGAGACCCACTACTCTAACATAATTTGAAGTTTCAAAATATTAGTTTCTTTTGGCAGATATTGAAGTGTACAGTTTAGTTTAGTATGTGCAGAGATTTGTGCCCCTAACACCATGATCTGGTTCCAAAACATTTTCATCAGCCCAGTAGGAAACTTTGTACCCAAGCAGTCATCCAATATGTAGCGTTTTGGGTCTGGCGTCTTTTCACTTTGCATAATGCTTTCAAGCTTTATCCCTGTTGTAGCATCTTTGGCATTTCATTTTTTATGGTTGGATGATATTCCAGTGTAAGGATATATACCACATTTCTTTTGTCTATTTGTCACCTGGGGACATTTGGCTTGTTTTTACTTTTTTTTTTTTGAGATGGAGTCTTGCTCTGTTGCCCAGGCTGGAGTGTAGTGACACAATCTCAGCTCACTGCAGCCTCTGCCTCCCAGCTTCAAGCAATTTTCTTCCCTTAGCCTCCCAAGTAGCTGAGATTACCGGCGCAAGCCACCACGCCCGGCTAATTTTTATATTTTTAGTAGAGACGACGTTTTGCCATGTTGGCCAGACTGTTCTTGAACTCTTGACCTCAGGTGATCCATTCGCCTTGGCCTCCCAAAATGCTGGGATTACAGGCATGAGCCACTGCACCCTGCCCAGTTTTCACTTTCTAGCTATAATGAATATTGCTATTATGAACACTCATGTACAAGTTTTGGTGAGGGCCCAGATTCTGATTTAATTGGGTCTGGGGTAGGATCCAGAGACTTATGTGGTACTAGTATTTTTCAAAAGCTCACCCCACCAAGTAATGCTAATTTACATCACAATTGAGAACCTTATTTCTCAAAATGTGACTGATGGAGCTGCACCACAGCATCCCCTGGAGCCCTGGAGCTTAGCTTATGTATGTATGTATGTATTTATGTATTTGAGATGAAGTCTTACTCTGTTGCCAAGGCTGGAGTGCAGTGGCGTGATCTCAGCTCACTGCAACCTCCACCTCCCAGGTTCAAGAGATTCTTTTGCCTTGGCCTCCTGAGTAGCTGTGACTACAGGCTTGTGCCACCACAGCCAGCTAATTTTTTGTATTTTTAGTAGAGATGGGATTTCCCGTGTTAGCCAGGATGGTCTCAATCTCCTGATTTTGTGATCCACCCTCGTCAGCCTCCCAAAGTCCAGGCATGAGCCACTGCGCCCAGCCCCCTGGAGTTTATTAGAAATACAGAATGTTGAGCCCATCCCAGACCTTTTGAATCAAAATCAAATTTAACAAACTCTTCAGGTAATTCATGTACGCAGTAAAGTGTGAGAGGCACTAGTTTAGGTAGCTAGTCTGGGTCCTTACCCATTGAGTGTAATATTGTTCCTTGGACAGAATGCATACCAAACTTCAAATTAGAAACTTTTTAGGTGCTGCCTTTATCCTCTGCACACAACTTAATACTAAACTGGGGACAGAGATTGTCACTTGAGCCTCCACCATGCCCCCAGTGCCCACACAGCACAGTGCACAGCATGAAGCAGATGCTAGACAAAGCTACAGTGAAGGAAAACATCAGTGAGCCATAGAGTCCTTCAGGGCACCCAGAGTCCTTTCAGTGCATGGAAACACTGTGCTCCAGTGCTCTGGGGTTGACAGTGTCCCTGTGACCTTTGCACATTAATCACCCTCTCTGATTCTCTAGTTCTTTGCTCTTAAAATGGGGATTACACATGTCGCTCTTTCTATGGCTGAGTAAAGACAAAATTACTTGGGCACTAGAGATGTGTATTAGTTGAGATTCTCCAGAGAAATAGAACCAATAGGCTACACACACGCGCACACGCGCGCGCACACACACACACACACACACACACAGGCCCCCCTACCCCGCCATGCATAATGAGATTTATTATAAGGAATTGGCCCATTTGATTGTGGACACCAAGGTGTCCCATGACCTGCTATCTGTAACCTGGAGACCCAGGGAAGCCAGTGGCGTAGTTCAAAGGCCTGAGAGCCAGAGTCAATGGTGTAGATTCCAATCCAAGTCTGAAGGTCTGAGAACCAGGAGCACTGAGGATAGAAGATTGATGTCTCAGCTCAAGCAGTCAGGCAAAGTGAATTCAGCTTCCTCTGCCTTTGTGTGCTATTTAGGCTCTCAATGGCTTGCATGAGGTCCACCACACTGGGTAGGGTCATCTGCTTTACTCAGTCCACCAAATCAAATGCTAATCTCTTCTAGAAACACCCTCGCCCAGAAAAAATGTTGAACCAGATATCTGGGTATTCCATGGGTCAATCCAGTATCACAAGGTGATAACTGGGAAGAGATGCTTCCCCCAAACCCCTAAGAAGATGGGAAGGAAAAAAAAATGGGTTTCTGTGAGTTAAACTCTATAAAGTAAGCACGGAAAGAATCTGCACTCATCTGTAAAGTTACTCTGCCCAGAAACAACAGACCCCAGGCCTGAGCCTGGAATGAAGGAAGCTTGAGAAGATGAGGAAATTGGAAGACAGTTTGATCAGTGCGGAGGAGCAGAAAGGACAGGGGCAAAATGAGGCTGAGCTAGGGGTTGCAAACTGGTACTCTGCTCTGCCGCCTGCCTTCCACCCTGCTATTTTCCTAGAAAAACTGGACACCTTTGGTTTGCTTTTCCAGTGGCAGCACTAGGCTGGAGCGGTGTGGTAGCTGCCCCCTTTGTAGGGAGCTGCTGTGTCTCGTCCTGCTTTCAGCAATTCTTGCACCAGCACAGGTGACTTGCCCATGTCACAGGCCACCGTGTGCCTGGACTCAGGAGGCATCTGAGTGTGCCATCCTGGAGAGGGGAGACTCCACGCAGATGATAGCTCTAGTTGTGAATCAGTTAGTTGCCTTTCTGACCTCATAATAAACCACATCTGTCTGAGATTGATGAGTCTGTCTGCCCCTGAGAAATGGCAGGGCTGGCCTGATGTACTGTTTCCTGGCTCTTCATTTGAAACAGAGCTTGGGCAGCATGCACCTGAGATGCAGGTGGTGATGATAGTGGCCATAGCTGTCCTCGCCCGGGAGTTGCTGCCCGGAGCTCTGGCCGCTGGGTTCTGTGGCTTTCCTCAGTTCTCGTGCCTCTTTGAAAAGGCCGAGGCTGCTCAGCTTTGGAAGCTAATAAGATCTGCTCGGCAGACACTTCAGATTTTCCGAATTCAGAAGGCCTGTCTCAGCTTGCTTTTGCTTGTTCTACAAAGGGCGTGGCATGTCTAGGCCACTCCCTGAAGCTCGGAAAAGCTCTGGTCACTGTAGGAGCTAAGCGTGAACAATCGTACTTCTTCCAGACTTCAGCCAAAAGTTAGGGTGACCATTTCTCCTTTTATATTGCAGGTACCTTTTGTACCTTCAGATTAAAAGGGATATTTTTCATGGCCGGCTGCTGTGCTCCTTTTCCGATGCTGCCTACCTGGGTGCCTGTATTGTTCAAGGTAAGTCTGGCCACAGCTCACCCACACCACCATTGTACTGTGGAGCTCCGGCTGTTTCGAGCCTCCCTTCTTTACCACCCATGGCCATCCTGCCTGTGTCTGTGGCTGGAGGCCAGGTAGGGCCGGGTACGAAGCAACAGAACCCCTACTCACCTTCCTTCCCAAGCGAGTGGGGTCCTGGTTGAAGGCTGGGCTGAGATGCTCACAGGGGCCTCTGCAAAAACAGAGTCCCTTAAGATCCCAAGAGTCAGAGTCAGAAGCCCTCTTTCAAAGGGGCTGGAATGTGGAATGTGTGGGTTTATGAGAAGCTCTGAAGGGAAATGGGTGTTGTATGTTCTCAGTTCCAAATGCTAGGTGAGAGGGCTAATGGACATTTTGAGGGGGGACCCTGCATCCAGGAAGATAGGTGTTAAACAAAGGGGTCATTCCTGGAAGCATTTTTGTGTATATCCATCCATCTCTCCGTCCATCCATCCATCTATCCGTCCGTCCGTCCATCAGTCCATCCGTCCTTCCTATCTATTGGTGTGTGTATGGTTATACATGTGTACATGACTATTATGTCTAATTCCTCAGCTCTTTTAGCTATGGGCATGGTGAGGAGAGCACAAGCCTCATAATTTGTCATACCATTTGAATCTTTCTTCCCATTTCCTGGATGTTTTACCATGGATAAGTTACCTAGTTACCTAAGCTCTTCAGGCTTCAGTTTCTTCATCTATTAAATAGGATAGTCATCTTCCCTTCCTGGCCATGTGACTTCATGAGACCACTATGCATCAGGCCAGGGGTAGTGCAGACACATTAGAAGTGACTACTGTTCTTTTTCCAGTTGAACAAACCCCAGGGCTTGTGGGGGCAGTAGGAAACAGCAAATGTGTTGATGTGGGTTGGGTTCTGGACGTTTCCACCTAGTAAGGAAAGTAGTTTGAGAGAAGAAGGCCTCCAGGGCCTGAGGCATCATATGGCCAGGGATGGGCCAAACACCCAAGTGAAGATGGTTCAGGTGCTCTGTTCCCCTGGACCAGGAGAGGCAGCTGGAGGGACCCAGATGATCCAGCTGTTTGTAGCATGAACATTAACAGCATGTTTATGAGAGAGAAGGTGGGGTGGTGGGGGAAGACAGAGTGAGAGAGATGTTTATGCCAGTTTTCCAATGGATCTGGAATAACACAGGAGGTTCTGATGGGTCATTAGCTGGTCATTCATCGGTGATGATCACCTGCCTACCACAACACCAAACTTGTCACTGCTTGAGAAACCCACCATTCTCCTGGAGATTCCCTTTGGCCCATTGCCCTCCTGTGGGGTGCTCTGTGCTGCGATCCTCTTCCTTTGATCAACTTCTCAGTTGTGTTGGGTCTCTCTGAGCATGCTGAAGTGAATGGGTGTGGGTACTGTTTTTCACCCCCTTCCCTGGGAACAGCCTCATCCTGGGTAGCAGATTTTGGCAGAGGTGTTAAAACCCTTGCATATTTTCTTGTTTAAACACTATGGTTGATACTGCGACAGGAAACAGCCCTTTCATCGGCACTGAGGTAGAGAATTTGCTTCTGAAAGCTGCCTCTCTTACCTTGAAGTGAAAGGACTGTAAATCCCATAATTCCCTTCCTCCATGGTGAAGGCTGCACATCCTGAGTTAGGGCGCACTGTCTTAGGTAAGAGACAAGGGAATCAATACTAATCCAAGCAACAGACCAGCATATGAGGATTTCAGAATGCATGTAGGCATCAGTGAATTACCATCAATTCTCCAAGGACAAGTTCAATATGAATCTATAATGGAAAGCTTGCCATCCTGTTTTCTGTTTGAAGTAAAGCTACGGAGCCTCCATCCAGACGATTAGGGCCCTATTTTATCTCCCATTGCTATTATCAGTGACCACACACACACACACACACACACACACACACACACACACACAGACACTGTGGAGAAAGTGGAGTGGGAAATGGATGGGCAGACCTCAAAAAGACCTTTTGGCTATCAAATGCAGTGCTGTCTGTGGTCATTTATAGCAAATTCAGTAAAAGTGGTTCATAAAGGTCTGATTCCTGGGTGAGTAATTTCGGCAGCTCTGCAGGTCATTCACAAATGCAGATACAGATGGGCTTTTCAGAACTGCTTCTTCCTACAGAGTATCAGGGAAGATGGAGTAAGTGATTAGTAATCAAGAGGCACTGTCACTCCTCATCGTCTTGTTTGCTAACGCTCTTTCAAGGAGTATGTTTTAAGCTTCAGTCTATTCTGAGTTTATCAAAAACAGTGAATCAAGCTGGCTGTGGTGGTGCATACCTATAATCCCAGCTACTTGGGAGGCTGAGGCAAGAAGATTGCTTGAGGCCAGGAGTTTGAGACCAGCCTGGGCAACATAGCAAGACCCTGTCTCTGCAAAGAATACCAAACCAGTCAATCACCTGGAGTTTTGCTGCCTGCACATGCTGAATCCAACAAGCATGTTCAAGACATGCAATGAATTTTCTTTCATAATACAAATTGCAAAACAAACACAGAATCTTTGGGATCTATTTATATTCTTTCTTGGTAAAAATATCTTTATTTCCTGTTCCTTTTACAAAACAGCACTGCAGAGAGGAATTCAACTTATCTCCTCTCCCTGGTGTGTTCAACTCCTGTAGAAATCTTGACTTCTGCTGGTTATTCAGAACTCAGTCCAGAAGCCACTTCCTCCGATAAGGCTGCCTGGACCACTCGAGCTAAAGCAGCTCCCTCTTGCATGTCATTTTTTCTCAGACCCCTGTTTCGTTTTCTTGCAAGCACTTAGAGTTTGAATTTCTGGGGGGCTTATTATGCATTTCCTCCTGTGTAGAATCTAATTCCATGGGAGTAGGATCTGGGTGTTTTTTCACAGCAGTCTTCTTATGTCTGGTACGCAGTAGGTTCTCCACTAAATATGTTAAATGAATCAGGGCACTTGCCTGAACTCCAGGTGATTGATTGGTTTTGTATTTTTTGTAGATAGGGTCTCACTGTTACCCAGGATGGTCTCAAACTCTGGCCTGGAGCAATACCTCAGCCTCCCAAGCAGCTGGGATTATAGGTGTGTACCACCACACCCAGCTTGATTGACTGTTTTTAATAAACTTAGAATATACCAAAGCTTAAAATGTGCCCTGATTAACCATAGTTAAATGAATCAGGCACAATCATTTAATGTCTAGTTAAATTTAACATTTAGTTAAATGACTGTGCCTGTTTCATTTAACTACGGGAAAGATTGGTTGGTCGCCTACTGGGATGGTATCACTACCTCATTCATTTATTTGTTAATGTGTTCTCCAAACATTTCCTGAGCAGTTGCAAGGAGGCCACATGGCCATATCAAGTTTCTGTGGGGAGATGGACAAGGAAACAGGCCATTGTGACCTGCGTTGATGGCGAGATAGAGGGACACACAGCCCCAGTCTCTGCTATGAGTGTCCCAGGAGGGCTCCTGACTCAGCAAGGGTGGGTCAGGGAAGGCTCCTGAAGGGGCTGGCCCTGGAGCTAAATGAAGGTCCTGCCTCTCAAATGCCTTTGGAAGGAGTCCTTTCCAAACCAGGGGAAAGCCTGTTGCTTTCTAAACTTACCATTTTTGATCTTACTCACCCTTTCACTTCAAACTCATTGGATTTTTCTCTTAGAATGGAATCCTTTTAGAAAAGTGCTGGAGCTGGTTTCAAACCATAGGGCCTCCAGTTTTATGTCATTTGTCACAGCTTCAACTTGCAAGTCACGTGCAGGAGGGAGAACCACAGCTGCTTACCCAACTCCTCTTGGTATGAATAGCTAGAAGTCTTTATTAAAAAAAACTGCCTTCTGTTTAAGGAGAGGTCAGAGATAAAGACAAGCTTTAAGGGGTTAGAGATCAGGGCCTGTGATGGCGGCAGTGTTAATCTTTACTTTTTCAGCGACCCAGTACCCAGTGCAGTCTTCATGGCATTTCTTGTCTAACTTTTCTAATATTTGCAATGTTTAGCATTGCAAGTCTATAATACCTCACTAGATTTCCTGGAAAGAAAAGTGCATCCCTACAAACAACCCTCTCCCTCACCAACCACTCTGCAGGCTGACATTTGCACTGAAGATGACCCAGTTTCATATTGGTGGTCCATTATCCCATCACCTTTGGAAAATGGAAGCTCTGGGTTAGTCCATCTCCTAAATATTAATGCCTATAGCTAGCTCACTGCGGCACAAGCGTATATGTGTGTGTAGGTGGGTATGTTATGTGTATTTCTTTTGGAGCACGGGTTGAGTTAATCATCAGTTTACGGCCCACTCTCATCATTGGACCCTTTAGGCCCATGGATTGATTGATTGATTGATTTTCTCTTTTTCATTATTCTCCATTTCCACTCCTAAGGGCAACCCTGGGTTCATATGCATATCTTTGTCTTTGTATCCATTCTTATAAAATGATTGATTTGTTTCGTGCTTACATACTTCTAAAATTTACAAATTAAATGATGCCATAGAACTCGTTGTATGCCCTCCTTCTTGTGCTCAGAACACTGCTTTTGGGATCCATCCTTCTATTGTGTTGATTTTAACTGTGACAGAGTGTCCCAAAGGGTGTGTCTTCCACGTTTTACTTATCTATCTGTCCCACCAACAATAAACACCCAGGTCGCCTCCAACTTCTGACTATTATGATTAATGCTGTGATAAAAAACCTTGAACATATCCTTTTTTGCACCCAGAGGTTTTCTAGGAAAAATGCCCAGAAATGGGATTGCTTGGTCATAATATTTGACTAAGTACTCCTACCTTGCTCTCTAGAGGAGCAGTGTGCATCTAGCACCCTTCAGCAGTGTACAAGTATTTTTGTTTTCTCATGTCTCTGCCAACTTCCTAGTTTTATTGCCAATGTTATAGATATAAAGTAACATCTTGTTTTGGTTTGTATATCTCTAAGTATTAATGCGTTTGAGCATCTCTCCCTACACTGGCCCTTTGGGTTTCCTCTTCTTTGAATTGTCTGTTTGTATCCTTTGACCATTTCTCTATTGGTCTTCCTATCCATTAGAAAAATGATTTGTAGGGATTTCTTCTTTATTCTAGATATTAGTCCCTGTCCGCTTTAGATTGTGAAAATATGGTCTTTCAAGTTGTCTTCTCTCTATTACTTTGACTCTGATGTCCTTTAATAAACAGAAATAAATTTTGATATGATCCAATTAATCAATTTCCCCTTTGTGAGTGATATTATTTTGAGTCTTATTTTGGAAGTCTTCCCTCCTTGTGGTGTATATTCTAGGTTGTTGTAAGAACTCTGTAATTTGAATTTTTTTCAGAAGCTTTAAAGAGCTTTGCTTTCCTCCTGGTTAGATCCTTTTCCAGTCTTTGGATGACATGACAATGAAGGGACAGTGATGCATAGAGAGCTGTTTGTAATTTTTCAAATGCACTCAAGGCATACTAATTTTTTTCTTCTTCAAAGTCATACTGGTGATCAGGTTCTTCTAATACAGTTTTCCCACTATCTTCAGTCTGCTCTCCTGGGCCGTATCTTCTGTTTCTTCCAGAGACACTTGCTTCTTCTGGCTCATTTTCCTTAGCATGCTTGTGGATAGCAGGTGTACTTGATGCCAGACATCACCTTTGCTGTGGTTCACACACCCATCTCTGCTTGGCCTTCTGGGTGCTCACAGGTGTGAAGATATTTCTCTTTTTACCCTTGAAGATTCGCTGGATGTGCCCTTTGTTGGTGTCAGCTGGTGAATCATGAAGTACATAAATTTGGAAAGAAGAGCTTTATTTCTCAAAAAGGGTTGCAGCTTGCAGGGTGACCATTCTGACAGGTGGGGAAATGTGGCCTCTGGCCAGAAGCTGGAAACAAGCACTTCAAGGGTGGGAAGAATAAGACAAGGATTTATGCTGAATGGAGTGGCCAAGCATACATGTTCAACAGGTTATAGTAGGAGCTATGAATATTCGCAAAAGGGAAACGCATGCATAGTAGGCTAGCGCACAGGCAACATGCATTCCATGTTCACTTTTGGGTGGAAACTTAACATTTAAATGTGTTATGATTAAGGCCTATACGTCAAAAGGTGAAGCAGAGGACACAAAGGCCCTCTGTGCACAGCCTCCATAGACTGGCCAGAACCACTTTGTGGCCAGTGGTCTCTTACCAGGAAGTAATGGTGGTCAGTTGCTATGTCAAAACCACATAAGGGAGGGGGAGCATCAGGCAACTGGTTGATATCAGTGGTGCAGTCTTTCAAAAGGACTGATTTCTGTTTAACCTTCGGGGTAGGAAACCTAATAGCAATTAATGATGGAGGGGGTATGGTGAGGTCTGACCTCATCATGTCTGGGAACTCAGTTTTTAAGGGTTCTCTGGGGTCTCTTGGCCAAGTGTGGGCAGTGTTCAGTCTGTTGGGGAGCTTAGGATTTTATTTTTATGTCTCATTAGTTTCCAGCGGCAGCTTTAATCTGGTATGCTCTTCTGTCTTAGATGCGTACTCTTTAAATTGAAGAGCAATCAATTTGTTTTTAAGTGCAATCCTGCTGGGATCCTTCTTGTTGTGATTTTTCCTTGAATAAGCCATACCTGCATAAGCCTCAGAGCAGGCAGCTCCAGTCAGGGAATTCCTGGATGCAGAGGATATTAGCTATGAATGGAACCCCAAGGAATGTCCACTGGTTTCCACCAAGAGGTGGTACCACCTCCTATCCGCGGAGCATTTGGAAATATTGTAGGGGAAGAGTATTAAAATTTTTTTTTAAATTTAAAACATTTTAAAGCAACAAACATTATGTATATTCATGGTATACAACCTGATGTTTTGAAATATGCCTGCATTGTGAAATGGTAAAACCGAGCTCAGTAACATATACATTACCTCATATACTTATCATTGTTTTTGTGGTGAGAACAATTAAAAGCTACCCTCTCAGTGGTTTGTAAGTATACAATATGTTCTTTCTAACTATAGTCTCCATATGGTACAATGCTCTCTTGAATATATGCCTTCTATCTAGCTGAAATCCTGTATTCTTTGACTAACTTCTGGGAGACAGCAGTTTTGGTGGTCCCAGTGCCTGGGTAAACTGCTAACATCTAGTACCTGAAGGGCAGAGGTACTAAATGTTCTACAGTTCTTTGGAAAATCTGAAAAAATAAAATTGCTCAGCCCCCAAAATGCCAATGGTGCGCCCACTGAGAAACAGTGATTTAAATCCTTTATTATACTGAGAAAGAAGGCGAGACCCAGAGAAGATTCTGAAGCCCCCAAGCTCACAGACAGTTGGATCTGAACTGGAATATGAGCTTCTAGACACTCAGGCTTTCTCTGGTACAGATATATTTTTTTGGGTGAGCTTATTCCAGCTTCTTTTGGATGGCAGGAGGCATTCCATATGCACCCTGCTCATGTTATTGTTTTTAATCTTTCTCTTTATTTTTTTCACTCATTACAGCTGAGCTTGGTGATTACGACCCTGATGAGCATCCCGAGAATTACATCAGTGAGTTTGAGATTTTCCCCAAGCAGTCGCAGAAGCTGGAAAGAAAAATAGTGGAAATCCATAAAAATGAACTGAGGTAATCTGGGTAGATGTTTGTGAAAATGATAAAGGTGAGCAAGTATTCTTACTGCAGGGAATGTGGAAGTCACATTGTGAGGGAGCAATGTTTGTGATGTATGGGTAGGCTGTTTCGGGTGGCAGCACAATTTTTCTGGGCACCATCAAGGACACCCTGGTGTCCTTCGTCAATAACAATCTCAATAGTGTGGAGTCCCCTGAGTGGCTGTTTATGAAGCATTAGTAGTTATTAGAGCCATGTATTTTCTTACACATGTGGATTTCTAACCACCCTGAGCTTCTGAAAGTGGAATCTAAGGTAAATAAGCAAACCTTTCTGATTTCAATTTTGTATTGTCTTTTTCCCACCTGTGGCCGTTGCTGGGAGCATTGACTCCAAGTAGAGTAGAATCCATTGGCAAGATTCCCTTTGCAGAGTTGCTCTCAAGAGGACAGATTTAGTCTCTGATCCTCCTTTTCTCACCTGCAGTGCTTCAATGATAGCTACGCAGGAGAAGCGGTAGGAGTAGCAAAATTGCATGTAGCATTCACCATGTACCCAACACTGTTTGAAGCACTTTGCACATATTAACTCATTTAATCTCCACAACAACCTAGGAAATAGGTTATTGGTTATTCCCATATTACAGATGAGGGAACTGAGGCACAGAGAGGTTAAACAACTTCCCGAGGTCACACAGCTACTAAGTATCAGAGCTGGGATTTGAATTCTGGCAGCCTGGGTCTAGAGTCTGTGCTTTTAAACACTGCGTGATGCTTACTCTCTACATGGACTTCTGGGAATAAAATGAAATGTGTGTAGGGATCGTTGCCAACTTGGAATTCAGGTAACTCACGTAGTCCAGTCTGTAACTAATTTAGATACTGTGCAAACTGCCAAAAAAAATCATTTTGGTAATAGCAACAAGCATGGGCTGTGTTATGACAAGTGTTGATGAAAAACTGCAAGAGCTGAGATGCTTCCATCTTCTAGGCCTCCGGTAAGTTTAAAGAAAATTGCATCACTGAATTATGCATTCTGGAACAGACAACTGTCCCAGAGTGAGGGACCTGCTCCAGCTCCCGCCTTTATGCAGGCGCGCCCCCTACTGGTGAATCTGGGAAGAGTATACGTGAGGGCATTCAAGGTGGTAACTTATTTCAGCTGGGAAAATATGACACTTACTCTTAGAGATAAAGATGATTCGACATCAAAACATTGTACCTTTTTCAGAAGGCAACATGCCATCTACGTGGGTAACTTTAGAGTATTGTCTCCTGATGAAAAGCCTTGTTGAAGATGCATGAAATTCTCGCTACTCTTGCTGTTTTGGAGACAAGTGTACTAGAGGTAGCAATAAAGTTCCAATACTTCCGTGGAGGGGTTTGTGGCAAAGCAGTGTTCTGAAGAGCACAGGGTGAAAACCCTTGGATAAAGGAGTTGCAGCCACTGCTTGAATTAGTAGGAGATGAGAATGGAAAGGTTTTCTATGCCCTGAATTTGCAGTGCCTCTAATGCTCGGAACATATGATAATAATACACATTTATTGAGCATTTACTAACTAGATGCCAAAACATCATGCTAAGAGCTTTAAGTGTATTATCGCACTCTGTTCTCCCAAACTCTATTAGATGACTGCTATTGTTCTTTCTAGTACGGGATGAGGAAGGTACAAGCTGACGTGGTTAAAGGACTTGTGCTGAGTAAATAGTAGTGTCAGGACTTGAACCTTGGATTATCTGGTTCAAGTTATGCCCATGCTCTTATCCCTTTGTTGAGTGTTGAAAGCGAATCAGGTAGTTGGGTGGGTGTTTCATGGTGATCACCATGTCAGCGGTGCCCGAGGATGGAAAACCAGGGCAGGACGGCCAGTTAGTAATTTCTGGTGTTCATACAAGAAGCGGTAAGGACCTGAAAAAGAGTAAGAGTAAAGGAAATGGAAAGAAGAGAGTCATGAGAGGAGTTGTAGCCAGACTTGGTGATCCACAGTTTCATGAGCAAATGAGTGAATCGATTAAAGAAGATTCCAGGTTGTTTTATTAATGTTCAGAAAGCTGGAGCTTGAATCCTGGGCCCACACCTGGGTTTGCGGATATCCTTGGAGGTCGTCATCACGCACTCAGGGAAGACAGAGGGTCGTCACTCAGTCACGCTTTATATATCTTGGCAGTAAGTTCTGTGGTTTGATCAAAGCTGCTGTTCTATGGCATATGTGGTCCTGCACGTTTGTAACATTCAGAAAGCCTTTGTGAGGAGGTCAAAGTTAAATGCCTGAAGGATGCACCTGTCAGGAATCATACTGCATTGCAAGGACAGCTTCAGGGGGTATATTCCTGTGTATTTTTGCTCATTCTTTCTAAGTAGTCCTGTATTTCATTCAGCATCAGTGCAGCAGAGAGATGTTTTTGGTTTGGAGGGTAAGACAAGAAGAGCAGAGGAGGCTGACAGTGCAAGGGAGGGGAGCTTTCTTGCCTCTGATGGGAACCTGCTACAGAGACTGAAGGTGTTCTGGGGGTGCCGCCAGCCCTTCACACACAGGTCAAGAAAGTGCTGTGCATCTTATGTACGGATTTGGGCCTTGGTTGAATTACTCTGCAAACCTGACCATGCCAGGAAGGAGTCATGGATGGAGGAAACCTGTGTGAGGCTGCACCAAGCCGTGGCCATCCTGCTCTCCAGTGTCACCACAACACTCGTGATCCTCCCACACAGCCAGGGATAGTGGTGGGTGGATAGAACTGCTGTTCTGAAGACTTCCTGAGAGGATTCCAGTTGGTCTTTGTCGGGGTTTGAGAGACCCAATAAATAACCTCCTTCTTCCTGTCTGCTCTCTGAACCAGCAGAGAAATAAAATACAATAGGTGCTTAAATATTAGCAGAAATGATGATTAACAAGGAGACCAACATGTTTGCCTGGGGAGGGGGTAGTTTCACAACCTTCTCCCAGCCTTTTTATTGATTAGGATTATTCTGCTCCTATGATCTCTGAGAAAGGAACAAAAGCTGCCATTCTTGGCAGAAAACTAATCAGAGAGAAAGAAGGAATTTCCTCTGTGGGAGGCTACACACTGCTTGAAGGTCAGACCAAGATGGCCTGATAGATAGGCATGAATAACAGAGCTCTTTGGGGAAGGGAAGAGAATGGGGGGGGGGGGGAGAGAGAGAGAGAGAGAGAGAGAGAGAGAGAGACAGGCACTGAAACTCTTCCTTGGAGTTTTAAGAAGACCAAGATTTTAAGAAGAGTTTTCATGAACTAAATTAGATTGATGATTGAAGACTGAAGGTAAAATTTCATTCTTAGATCAGTGTTTCTTCTTCTGAATCTTTGACTGTACTGGAGGAGGTAGGGTAGGGAGAAGTCACACTTTTGCAATTATAGTAGCATATTATGGTTTTTGATTATAACAGTCAAAATCAATCAGATTTTGCTGAGGAAACAAACCCCCAAAGCCTGGTGGCTTAGAGCAAGAAAGACTTCTTCTTTGCTCTCCTCTGTGCTCATCAGAGGCCAGCTGGGGGACTCTGCCCATCATTGTCACTCAAGGAAGTCAAAAACTTGGATTTGCCAGATGTTGAGTCACAAGGAATAGAGCTCTGGAAGGTCATGCTTTATCTCGGAAGTGATTCATATCACTTCTACTTACAACTCTCTGATCAGGACCAGTCCCAGGATGTCACCCAGCATCAAGGAAGTGCAATTCTATGGTGTTCAGAAGGTAGTACGAGCTGGAAAGAGTGGAAACAGTGGGTAAACCTTAATGGCTTTCACAACCTCATTGACTAATAGAGTTGTTTTTCTTTTTTAAAGAGACTTGTTTATTTTTTATTTTAAAGAGATGTTTAGGTTTACAGAAAAATTGAAAGTAAGGCACAGAGATTTCCCATATACCCCTGCCCCACACATGCATAGACTCCCTCATTATCAAGTATCCCTTCTAGAGTGTACATTTATTACAACTGATGAACCTACATTGATTCATCATAATCACCCACAGTTGATAGTTGACATTAGAGTTCACTCCTGGTGTACACTCTATGGGTTTGACGAATGTATAGTATCATTCCACTGCAATACCAATACCATTATAGTATCATACAGAGTAGTTTCCCTGTCCTAAAAATCATTCTTCCTCCTCCCCTAACCCCTGGCAACCACTGATCTTTTTACTGTCTCTGTAGTTCTTGCCTTACCCAGAATGTCATAGTTGGAATCATACAAAATGTAGCCTTTTCAGATTGGCTTATTTTGCTTAGTAATTTGCATTTAAGTTTCCTCCATGTCTTTTCTTGGTTTGAGAGCTTATTTCCTTTTAGCATGATTCCATTGTCTGTATGTGTCATAGTTTATCCATTCACCTGCTGAAAGACATCTTGGTGGCTTCCATCTGAGCAATTATGAATAAGTCTGCTATAAATATTTGTGTGTAGGGTTTTGTGTGCACATAAGTTTTCAACTCCTTTGGGTAAATACCAAAACCATGGTTGCTCTACATATGGTAGGGTATGTTTAGTTTTATAAGAAAGCGCCACACTGTTTTCCAAAGTGGCTGTACCATTTTGCATCCCCACCAGCAATGAATGAGAGTTTCTGTTGCTCCACATTCTTGCCAACGTTTGGTGTTGTCAGTGTTCTGGATTTTGGTCTAATAGATGTGTAGGTAATAGAATTTCATTGAGAAAGGCTTTTATAGAGGCATCTTTGGGCCTTTTAATATCATGTGCACTAGATAATATGGAAATATATTACTTACATAACCCACTAAGCTGAATGATTCTTCTAGGTAAGGGTTAAATATTTTTGACTTCTGGGTCATATGGCCTCTAGTGCAGGTACTCATGCTTTGCTAAGGCAAAAGTGGATATAGGCAATTCATAAATGAGTGGGCCATGATTCAATAAAACTTTATTGACAACACAGGTGGCAGGCCACATTTGGCCCGTGGGTCCTAGCTTGCTGACCCCTGTTCTAAACACATGGCAGAGCAGGTATGGAATCAATTTCTACTTCACTCTCCTGCCTCTGTAGATAATTTTAAGTCATCAGGAGCCATATTTGTTTTTAAAACTATATGTGAAAAAGAATCTCTTGTAATTTTCAGACTTTAAGCTTGGTGTGCAGAGATGAGGTCTTACTTGGGACTGATTTAGAAATAGGTTATTCCTCCCTCTAGAGCCCTCTAGTGGCTGGAGGAAGCCATTGCGGCAACCCCTGTGGACTTGATGGTCCTCTGCTCTTTTTGTCCCTCTTGTTTTCCGTTTTCCATAGTTTTAATCAAAGCCATCTGGGGTAAGAAGAAATACCCATTCCATTAGTCCTGAGGGTGCACAGAGGGGCTGAAGATCAAGAATAATAAGATTGCTTTTACCATAAAGAACCCTGATAGACTTTGCTGGAGGTATTTCCTAGAATTTCTACTCAGCTAGTCTTCCTCTCATCGTCAGTTTATCAGGTTTGTCATTAGAGACAGAGACATTTGCATTAACTTCAGTCATAGGTCATCAGCTTTTAAATATTCAAAAGGCTCAATTGGCAGTAAAGCAGTTTTCATGAAGTATAATCTTTGCCCGTAAAGAACAGGAAAATCATCCAACTAGCGACCACTATAATGATCCAGGGCAGTGAGGTTTGTGCTGGAAGCAAGAATGATGCAGTGTGATTTTTAAACAGAGTAATTATCTCTGTTTCTTAAAGGTTATATTCTCTGTAAATCACGTGCCATGGCTATAGTTTAAAAAAATGGAGTTATCATTTTAAATATGTCTAGCTTTCTAGAAATAAATTCCCTTACATGAAAAATATCCTCTACCTTTGCTTCTGATGAATAGAGCACAAGTGTCCTCTTAAGAAAGGTTTTTGTCATTTTTGAGAAGTGTGTTTATTGTGTAAAAAGAAGATGAGAAATAAATGTCTAGTTATTTTACAACCCCAATCTTTCTTAAGACGCGTTTTCTCTTTGTCATCGATCTTCCCTCTCCCTGTATCATTTCCCTTCCCAGGTCCCTTCTAAACTCATAGAATCTCTCTCCTTGGTAGATTATTAAATCAATTTCTATTTTTTTGTTGCTATTTGGTACAGCACCTTTCTTAGGAAGGGGGAAGATGGGCTGATTTGGCATCAACTTCATTTGCTGTAAAAATGAAGTCCTTGCATTTTGTGGCCTCGAGTAAGGGACATTTCTAGGGAGGGATGGGCTGGGACAAGTGGTGTGCACATCCAAGCTATTAATGTTTTTTATACAGGTGAAATCTAGCTATTGTGACCGTAAGGTGGAAAAAGCAATGTTACCAAAGTGCAACGTGGCCATGAATAAGGAGAGAGGGGTAGGCTGGGTGTGGTGGCTCACGCCTGTAATCCCAACACTTTGGGAGACTGAAGTGGGCAGATCAGTGGAGGTTGGGAGTTCAAGACCAGCCTGATCAACATGGAGAAATCCCATCTCTACTAAAAATACAAAATTAGCCAGGCGTGGTGGCACATGCCTATAATCCCAGCTACTCAGGAGGCTGAGGCAGGAGAATCGCTTGAACCTGTAATGTGGAGTTTGTGGCGAGCTGAGATCGTGCCATTGCACTCCAGCTTGGGCAGCAAGAGCAAAACTCTATCTCAAAACAAACAAACACACACACACCAGAAGGAGAGAGGGGTTATATTATTAAAAGTAGGAGTCAGTCATTCCTTAATACATTCTCTGATTATAGCTCACATGTGATTCTAACTTATATATAGAGCCAAAGATGGTTTGAACTTTCAATGAGACTACAACAGCGTATTTATCCAGAGGGTATTTATCCATTCTTCTATCCATTTATAATTCATCCATACATCCATGCATCTTTCTATCCATCCATTTATACAACACATATTTATTGAAGGGGCAGCTTTGCATGGGGCATTGTAGTAGTGTGGAATGGCCTAAAACTAGATTTTCAGCAATTTCATCCCCAAGCTGGGGTCTCCTTCATCATCCACACTCTCCCATGACCTCATGATTCAAAAGATTTTATCTACAAAATAATTCATGAAGAAACAAGTTTCCTCCCAATTTTTATTAGTCAAGATAGTTTTGACTACCATTTAGGGCCTTTGACTATCAAGAGGTCATTAGCCAACAGCAAAGAAATCTGACAGCTAGTTTCCATGCTTGAGGGATCCTTAGGGTCCAAAGCAGGAGTTATAAATTGACAGTCCTTGGTCTACACTATGACCCAGATGTATGTGATTGGAGCCAAACAATAGCTCTAAAAGATAGAACCAGTTGCCATAACGTTCTGGCTTTAATTGCAACTGGGGGGTTTGGTCACATGGTTCCCTGACGTCAGTGTGGCAACACTCAGCAGCAGTGCCTCTTAAAAAGAATCCTTTGAATTGCCACCAACCCTGCTGTGCCCGTTTACCTTCTCCTCCCATTGAGTTTGCAGCCAGCATTTTCTTTCTTCTTCTTCTTCTTTTTTTTTTTTTTAACAGATAAGGGAACAGAGTTCTGAGAAATTAACTTATCCAAGGCTACACAATTATGAAGCAGTAGAACTCGACCTGAAATTTGGGTTTCCATACCCTGTGCCCTAGTATCTTTCTAAGTTGCTGCTCTTCTAGAAGACTTGTCCCTGCATGGCCCCAGGGTGTTACCACTATCCCTCATAGCATGGCAGCTACCCACATTTGCAGCATTTTATCTAATGCTCTGCTGCAGAGCATTAGAGATGGTCCCTAAAGGGTTTGCAAGAGATAATGCCCCTCTCTAAGTAAAAGAATGGAAATGACAGACTAGGAACTCTCATTTCCTTTCTATTTAGGATGTAGAAAGGCATGAGATATTGATCTCTCCTAACACCAAAATAACACCAACAAGATGGCTAAATTACAAAATCATATTTTCTGAACCCTTCTGAGAGCTGAAGATGCAAAGAGACCTAAATGTACTAAAATCCAGAATGTCCTTCTTAGGAGAGTAGAGACCCACAACTGCTTTCACTTCTGGTGGAGTGACAGGAGGAAGACGATTATGCCCTAGGTCGGGGCTAAGGGCAACTAGGTAAACCTTTAGCCAGCATGAGAGCTGAGTGAAATTCCCCCAGAAGCACTCCAGACCTTCAGCCTTGGGTGGGGCAGCTGTTGCTGATGGCAGGAGACAGGATAACAGGGAGGAGAAAGGTCTTCTGAAGTCCAGAGACCCAGGGATGAGACCGAAGAGCAAAGGAATGTCTCTCCAGCCCACAGTCCACAGGAATGCTATAAAGCATAGAGAGCTCCCTGCAGTCTCTGAGTGCTGAGGTACCAAGCCCTGCTGAAGGGCAAGTCTTGAGAGTGCTCCCAAATATTTGAAGCCAGTGGTGTGGAAAATCTTATCTTCCAACAAAGCTAAATTTGCAACCAAGTTGCAGCAAAATGTAATCTAAGCCAAATTGAGAATTCTGACCATTATATTGGTTTTCTGTGCCATTACATTGGTCTTCTGCCCATGAGTTTAATTCTAGAGCTCGTAGGCTCAGATGGGTCAGAGGGAGCCAGAACCATCCCCTTCCCTGCCAACTGTGTTCCAAACAGTTCCACTCATTTCTGGCAAGATTCACATCTTATTTCACAATTAATGTCCACTAATAATTGGCATTTATTCCTGGGATGTTGTCTGGTTTTGTGTTTTATGTAATGGTATGCTTAAAGAGAATCAATACAAGGGAGATTGTTCCCTTTTGTCCAGAAGTATCAAAACTGGCAGAAGGGAGATTTACAGCTACATACGCAATTACTTGACCTCATATGTTAGAAAAGCCTATCTTTGGAGAATTGTTAGCTCTTTGAAAAGAATTCAACTAATCACTGGTCTCTACCTTTAAATGTCTCATTAGAGACACTATTAATTTGAGCAGAACATTTTCTGGTGCAATATTCGAAAGATAGAAAATCATTATTTTCCATTACCAGAGTTTTTGTCAGAAACAGATGCCCAGTGGGAGATTCAAGAAAAAAAAATCCCAACATTTCTATTTAATTGATCTCAGTGTCTTCCTGAAAAAATGGATCATTAAATGGTTTCTTCCTTGGTGAGTCTGGGCCTCAGGAGTCTCCAGTCCTATCAGGGTCCTTGCCTTTTTTCCTTTGGTTTTGATCTTTTCCCCTTTTCTGAGCATTGCAATTAGCTTTTCCCTGTGTATGACTTTTTCAATTAAGTCTTTTAAATGCTTAGCCAGTGGAGATCTGGGGTTAAGCCCAAAGCAAACAATGGTTGCTTGAGAATTAGTTTAAAGATGGGCCTTTGCTTTGTGGTAAATATCTAGACAACCTGCCTGACATTCCTCTCAGCAGAGTATTTCTGACTTCAGCCATATGCAGGGCTAGCAAGGGAACACATGGTAGTCTGAGGGCAAAGACAGAACATAGTGTGTGTTAGGCGCTAGTCTAACTGCTTTACATCTGTTACCTGCTTAATCTTTGCATCAAACCTTGGAGGTAGATACTGTTTTTACAGAAATACCTTCATTTTGTAGAATCAAATAGACATGACTTCTGTGATTTCCTGTTCCTGTAGTCTGGACCCAGATCAGGGCTCAGAAAACCTTTTTTTTAAATATACTGGGTCAACTAGCAAATATTTTAGGCTTTCTAGAGCATAACAGTTTTCATTGTAACTACTACCATTGCAGCTTGACAGCATGTATAGACAATGTGTGGAGAAATAGGAACACTTTTACACTGTTGGAGTGTAAATTAGTTCAACCATTGTGGAAGACCTTGTGGTGATTCCTCAAGGACCTAGAAATAGAAATTCCATTTGACCCAGTAATCCCATTACTGGATATACATCCACAGGATTGTAAATCGTTCTATTATAAGGAAACATGCACATGTAAGTTCATTGCGGCATTGTTTACAATAGCAAAGACTTGGAACCAACCCAAATGCCCGTTGATGATAGACTGGACAGGGAAAATGTGGCACATATACACCGTGGAATACTATGCAGCCATCAAAAACAATGAGTTCGTGTCCTTTGTAGGGACATGGATGAACCTGGAAACCATCATTCTCAGCAAACTGACACAAGAACAGAAAATCAAACACCACATGTTCTCACTCATAGGCAGGTGTTGAACAATGAGAACACATGGGCACAGAGAGGGGAGCATCACACACTGGGGTCTGTAGGGGGGAAATAGGGGAGGGATAGCGAGGGGTGGGGAGTTGGGGAGGGATAACATGGGGAGAAATGCCAGATATAGGTGATGGGGAGGAAGGCAGCAAACCACACTGCCATGTGTGTACCTATGCAACAACCTTGCATGTTCTTCACATGTACCCCCAAACCTAAAATGCAATAAAAATAATAATAAAACTAAAAAAATAAAATAAAATGGAGATATCACTGTTCTCTAATCAGATCTGAGTATCAGTCACCTGGAATGAATTGCCTTATCACTGATAAGTTGCAATGTTTAGAATTTGAAAAAGTTTTAATTTAAACAAATTTTTTAGGGGGGTTGCAGTGGCTCACATGTGTAATTCTTGCACTTTGGGAGGCTGAGATGGGAGGATCACTTGAGCCCAAGAGTTTGAGACCAGCCTGGGCAACATGGTGAAACCCCATCACTACAAAAAATACAAAAATTAGCCAGATGTAGTGGCATGCCCCTGTAGTCCAAGCTATAGGAGGGTGAAGTGGGAGGATCACTTGAGTCCAGGAGGTCGAGGCTGCGATGAGCTGAGACAGCATCATTTTACTTCAGCCTGGGCAATGGAGTGAGACCCTGTCTCAAATAAATGAATTAAATAAATGAATAAATTTAAAAATAGATTTAGCAAGTATAAGTGTCTGTTATTCCACACTCTAGGTCCATGTGACACATTATTTAGCTTCCACTTATTAATGAGGATGTGTAGTATTTGACTTTCTCTTTCTGTGTTACTAATGGCCTCCAGTTCCATCTGCTTTACTTTTTAAAAACACACAAGGTGGATAGAAACCATGTCATTTTGAAATGCTGCGCCATGGCATGCAGGAGGGTAGGCAGATGGCTCTTGACCATAAGATATTGGTAATGATGTTGGTTCCAGCCCTGACAAGCACTCTAGAACCTGGTCAGCTTGCATTTGCATCCTGCATTTGCTCATACATGGCTACTAAGGGCAAATGCAGGATGCAAAAGCAAGTTGACCTTGAGCAATAACCTTGAGCAAGTTATTTTCCTCTTTGAGTGTCAGAACTCCCATCCACAAAATGAAGATAAGGATTTCAACTTTCTGAATGATAAGTGAAAAAAATATGTATATTGATTGGCAATAAAAATTGTTGTGCTGCTTGGAATTGCAGAGTTTAGTACAAAGTAGCTCTGCACATGTATTTATTATCCTCCTGGTCAGTACTCTAGCTTAGGGTCCTTTTGGGCTGCATAACATTTTATCCAATGATTCCTTTATTGAAAAGGCAGAAATTGTGTGTCTTTTTCATCATTACAAAACATATAATGTGTAAAAGAGCATTTTCAGAGTATACATAATATGTGTATGATTTAAAGAATAAGTGAAAAAACATCCATGATCCCTTAACACTGTGAATGAGAACATCACCAGCTGCTCTGAAGTCTCCTATGTGTCCCTCCCAGACCACCTCCCCCTTTCCTTCCATAGGTATGCTCCTCTGAATTTTGGGTTGCTTATTGTCTTGTTTTGCTTTTATAAATGTATTAGTGAATGATATATTGATTCAGCTTTGCCTATTTTCACTTTTATGTAAATGGACTTATACTGTATTCTCGTGTCCCATTTTTCTCCCATCAACATTGTATTTATGAGATTCTTCCGCATTGTTACATACAGCCATAGGCCTTCATTTTCACTTCTGTGTAATTACTTTTCTATCATATGGACTTCCCATGTTTTATGTATTCATTCTCCTGTTGCTGAACATTTGGGTTGCTTCCAGGATTTTGCTATTGCAGGCAGAGTTCCTATGGCTTCTTGAATAATTCTCCTAAGGCACATGTGCAGGACTCCCTAGTGTAAGTACAGACCTAAGTGTGGAACTTGCCAGAGTTTACACTTTAACTTTTCTAGGAAATGGCAGTTTATTTGCTGAAGGAGTTGCCCTGCCTTATGTTCACACCAACAATAGGTGAGGGTTCCCAGTGCTTCATATCCTTTCTGCTTTCATTTATTTTTTTCTTAAATGTTTAAGAATGGAAGTATGACACAGGGTCAGAGAAGTGTGCAAATGTAAATCTCAATAAATTATTATAAGGCAAGCATGTATGAAGTTGCCACCCGGGTCAAACAGAGAATTGGCAACATCTCAGAAGCCGCTGATATGCCCTTTCCAGGAGTCACTTTCTCCCTCTAACCCAAAGGTAATCATGTCTCTGGCTTTTAACACATTCGTTTTGTTTTGCTTATTTTTAAAAACCATAGAAAGAGAATCATACAGTGTATATCCATTTATATCTGATATTTTAGTCTGTTTTGTCTTGCTATAACTGAATACCAGAGACTAGATAATTTATAAAGAAAAGAAGTTTATTTTTTACAGTTCTGAAGTCTTGGAAGTTTAAGGTCTAGGGACTGCATCTGGTGAGGGCCTTCATGCTGGTGGGACTCTCTGCAGAGTCCTGAAGTGGGGTAAGGCAGCACGTGACAACAGGGCATGAGCATAGCAAACTGAATCTATTCATGAAGTCAAACCCTCATAAAATCAATCACCTCTTAAAAGCCCCACCTCTTAATATTATGGCTTTGGAGATTAAGTTTCAACATGAGTTTTGGAAGTGACAAATATTTAAACAGTAGCATTTGGCTTCTTTTATTCAATGTTATTTTTGTGATATTTATTCATCTTGTAGTATGTAGCTTTAAGTCAGCAATTTTCATACCTGTATATTTCATTGTCTATTCATTCTACTTAGTTGATAGACATTTGTTTTCTAGTTTTTGCTACTGCAAATAGCATCACTATGAAAATTCTATATATTTCTTGATGCAACATGCACTAATTTCTATTGCATATATAACTGTGAGTGTAATTGCTGTATTATAGGGTAAACATGTTCAACCTTAGTAGATAATGCCAAAGAGTTTTCCAGATTAGGTCTACCAAATATCCACCAGAAGTCTATGAGGGTTTCTTTTGCTGTACATTCTCACCAGTGCTTTCTTTTGTTAGTCTTTTTAACTGTAGCTACCAGATTGAGATGTTAGTGGTTTCTCATAGTTTTAATTTGTATTTTCTGACAGCATAGAACATGCTGACTAGATGCAGGAGTATGTGCCTCATCCATGGAGAGGAATCATAATAAGTATACACATTTTAAACAGATCATCTAGGAGAGACTGCTAGGATTTACCAGAGAGAAGATGGGAAGCACTAGAAGTAAGGAGAGGGTTCGAGGCAGCGCCTAGCTGGGAACTGACTGATAATCAGGAGAGGCTCCTGGACATGGGGAAACAGTAAGAGAGAAACCTCCAGGGATCAACTTTTATGATCTTGGCTAGGGGAGAAACTCTGACCCATTAGGGACCTGAGCTTGACACGTGGAGCTGCCTAAAGATGGCACAGAGACATTGCTCCTAAAGATGGCACAGAGACATTGCTCCAGAAAGAGAATCTACATGGAATCCCACAGGCATCTGAGCCTAGAATAGCTTCAGCTGGGCAACATCTTGAGACCTACAGACATGGCTGCTGCTGCTGTGCTGCTGCAAGGAGGGGAGAGAGGAATGGGTGCTCCTACACACCCCTAGGAAGATCCCTACTGTCTTGCTGTGAGCTGCTGTTGAGACTTAGATGTGAGTGGACTGCACTTTCCACACCTTCTTGTCTGCACTGCTTGCCTGGGAGAGATCCCACCCTCTCTGTTCTCAGGCCCAAGACACCATTTTGAGAGTTTAATGATGGGCTGCCACTTGACCTTGGACTGTTTGGGTTGATGTGGTTGCAGTTGCCACCTGGCCAAGGAGGGACAGGGAATCCAGGCTCTCCTATCATATATAGGACAATACCCACTGCCCTGCAATGGGCTACTGTGAGACTGAGATATGAGTGGACCATACTCTCCAGAGCTTCTTGTCCATACTTCCTGCCTGGGAAGAGCCCTGCTCTCCCTGGTCATAGCCATAGATGTCATTTAGAGGGTTTAACACTGGGCTGCAATCCATCATGGGTTGAGTTCAAGTTGTCATGGCTGCAAGCACTGTCCCACTGAGAAGGGACAAGAAAACTAGGCTCTCTTTTTCATGCCCAGGACAATACCCATTGCCCTGCTAGGGGCTGCTTTGAGATAAGGACTCAAGTGGACTGAAACTCAAGAGGATATAACAGTTCTAAATATACATGCCACAAAATCAGTGTACCCCATTCAAAAAAGCAAATAGTACTAGACCTAAAGAGATAGACAGAAATACAATAATAGTGGGAAGTTCAACACCCCACTCACAGTACTAGGTAGATCATCAAGACAGAATATTAATAAAGAAACACTGGACTGAAGCTGGACTTTAGACCATGTAGACATTTACAGAACATTATACCCAATAACTACAGAAAATCATTTTTTTAATCAGCACATGGAAAAGTCTCCAAGGTAGACCATATATAAGGCCACAGAAAATGTCTTAACAAGTTAAAAAAAATTTAAATTGTATTAAATATCTTCCTAGACAACAGCGGAATAAAGCTAGAAATCAGTACAAAGAGGAATGCTTGAAACTAAGGAATACATGGAAATTAAACAGCATACTCCTGAATGATCACTGGATCAATAAGAAAATTAAGACGAATTTAAAAATTTTTTGAAATGAATGAAAATAAAACACAATATACCAAAACCTGTGGAATACAACAGAAGCATTGCTAAGAGGGAAATTTATAGCATTAAATGCCTGCATCAAAAAAGTAGAAAGATCACAATATAACCTAACATTTTACCTCAAGGAACTAGAAAAACAAGAACAAACTAAACCCAAACTTAGCAGAAGAAAAGAAATAACAAAGATCAGAGCAGAATGAAATGGAGACCAAAAAAAGAAAAAAATACAAAACATCAACCAAACAAAAAGTTGATTTTTTTTGTTTTGAAAAAAAGATAAACAAAATTGATAAACCATTCTCCAGACTAATCAAGAGAAGTGAAAAGGGGACATTACAACTGATACCACAGAAATACAAAAGATCATCAGAGACTATTGTGAACAGCTATATACTCACAAACCAGAAAACCTAGAGGAAATGAATAAATTCCAGCCTCATAAAATTGAACCAGGAAGAAATAAAACTTCTGAACTGACCAATAATGAGTAGTGAGACTGAGTCAGTAATAAAAAAATCTCTCAACAACAAAAAAGCCCAAGACCACATGGATTCACAGCTGAATTCTAGCAAACATGCAAGGAAGAACTAATACCAATCTTTCTGAAACTATTCTAAAAAATAGAGATGAGAGAGTCTCCTTAACTAATTCTGCAAGGCCAGTATCACCCCAATACCCAAAACAGAGAAGGACACAACAAAAAAAGAAAATTACGGCCGGGCACGGTGGCTCAAGCCTGTAATCCCAGCACTGTGGGAGGCCGAGGCGGGTGGATCACGAGGTCAAGAGATCGAGACCATCCTGGTCAACATGGTGAAACCCCGTCTCTACTAAAAATACAAAAAATTAGCTGGGCATGGTGGCACGTGCCTGTAATCCCAGCGACTCAGGAGGCTGGGGCAGGAGAATTGCCTGAACCCGGGAGGCGGAGGTCGCGGTGAGCTGAGATCGCGCCATTGCACTCCAGCCTGGGTAACGAGCGAAACTCCGTCTCAAAAAAAAAAAAAAAAAAAATTACAGACCAATATCCCTGATGAACATAAATGCAAAAATCCTCAACAAAATACTAGAAAATCAGATCCAACAACACATAAAAAGGAAATACCCTATGATCAGGTGCGATTTATCCCAGGGATGCAATGATGGTTCAATATACATAAATCCATAGATGTGATACATCACATACACAATTAAGGACAAAAACCACATGATCACCTCAATAGATGAAGAAAAAGCATTTGATAAACTTCAGCATCTCTTCATGTTAAAATCCTCAACAACCCAGGCATAGAGGGAACATTTTAACATAATAAAGGCAATATATGACAACTCCACAGCAAACATCATCTTTAACAGGAAAAAGTTCAAAGCATTTTCTCTAAGATCTGGAACAAGACAAAGATGCCCACTTTCATTACTCTTTTTCAACATAGTACTGGAAGTCCTTGCTAGAGCAATCAGGCTAGAGAAAAATGAGACATCCAAGTTGGGAAAAAGGAAGTCATATTATCCTTGTTTGCTGATGGTATAGTTTTCTGTCTAGAAAACCCTAAAGACTCTACCAAAAGATTCTTAGATGTGATAAATGAATTCAGTAAAGTTTCAGAATACAAAATCAATATGCAGAAATCTGTAGTAATATACGCTGTATTAGTCTGTTTTCACACTGCTGATAAAGACATACCCAAGACTGGGCAATTTACAAAAGAAAGTTTGTTGGACTTACAGTTCTGTGTGGCTGGGGAGGCCTCACAATTATGGTGGAAGGCAAGGAGGAGCAAGTCACATCTTACATGGGTGGCAGCAGGCAAAAAGAGAGCTTGTGCAGAGGAACTCTCATTTTTAAAACCATCAGATTTCATGAGACCCATTCGCTATCACAAGAATTGCAAGGAAAGACCCGCCTTTATGCTGACATGGGCAGTAGCAGGCTTGAGTGGAAGGTACCCTGTGTGTGCCTAGAACTGGTCCCAAATCAAGTTACTGATACATGCTGTATTAGTCATTCTTGCATTGCTGTGAAGAACTACCTGAGACTGGGTAATGTTGAGGTTTAATTGACTCAGTACCACAGGCTGAACAGGAAGCATGGCTGGAAACTTACAATCATGGCAGAAGGCAAAGAGGAAGGAGGCACCTCTTAGGTGGTTGGAGCAGGAGGAAGAGAGAGCAGGGGGAGGAGCTACACGCTTGTAAACAACCAGATCTTGTGAGGACTCACTCACTGTCCCTGAGAACAGCAAGGGAGAAATCCGCCCCCATGATCCAATCACTTCCCACAGGGCCCGTCCTCCAATATTGGGGATTAAAATTCAATATGAGATTTGGGTGGGGATCCAAATCCAAATCATATCATATGCTCTTCTACATGGCACATCCCATTCTTCCCTCAACCTCTGGAGGCTGATACATCAAATATAAAAATGAAAGTCCAACAGAGTCCACCAAACACTTAAGGAAACAGCTCCATGAATTAGAGACTCTTGAGTCAGCATAAAAAATGACCTTCACCAAGAAAGCAGCATTAATGCAGCCAACAAGATTGGGCCTTAATAGAAAGGAAGTGGTACCCTCAGAGGGATAAGAGGAATTCAAGATCATGAGCTGAGAACAGGGTGCTATTTCAAAATCCACATAGATACTACATTGGAAATGAAATATTTCACTGATATTTAAAAAACATATCAATGAGAGAAGCAGCAGAATGTGCACATCTGAAGAATAAATTAGCAGGCTGGACATTTGAATTAAATAATTCAAACACAGTATCAAAAGAGAGATATAAAAAATTAAACAAAGGTTAAAAGACATGGAAAATCAACCTAGGCGTTTCAAAACCCATTTACTAGGGCCTCTCAAAGGAGATGAGAGTGGTGGAGGAAGTGGGGAAGGGAAGAAAAGAATCAAGAAATAGTCAAAGAAAGATATGCATTGTTGGATTAAAGGAATCTACACTGTGCTGATTATGATGAATAAATAAGGATTTTCCCTAGATATATCACAGTGACTTCAGATGTATCAGTGTAGCTCCAGTGCTCTAAAGGTAAAGAGACTGTGAAAGGCTTTAGGGACAAGTAGATGGGATACTGTTTTGATTTAGAGGCATGAGGACTGTTCGCTGTCTGGAGGGGCTTGGGGGCAATCTATCTCTGGGGGGGAAGTTAAGTGGAGATAGATTTAATATTGCAATATAATTTTACATTTTGTAAATAAAATGAATTCCTGTTGTTTTATTTAGCAAACTCTGGTTGTTAAATTACATAATTATCCTTGGGGAATGATTGAGATTCTCTAAAGTACACGTAGGGTATTAATATTAGTCAAAGTGGGGTCTTTGAAATGTTGCATAATCTTTGTTTTGATGTTAGCCCTGAAAGGGCTTCATGGTCATCTATATTTGTAGCCCTTTTCTCCCTGAGGCCAAGACCTTGTTTACTACTTTGGAGGGCAGTGCTAGGACTAGTGGTTGAGATTTCCTTTAGAAATCCAGGGCTTTCTGTGGGATGGTTGACAATTCTTTTGAACCTGATGGCTCTGTTTAGGCTTGTTGATGGGGTAACAGGGTTGTGCATTTTCTACCCTGAGCAAGAAGGCATGCCATTTACCTGGATAATGTTTTTAAATGAGCATAAAGAACAGATGCTGAGTTTTATTTTGTATTAAGATTGAATTTGCAAGGGCCTACTTATAGGTAATTTGATAACCTTGATTAACTGTACGGGTCACTGGAGTACTCAGAGTGCATCTGGGTTTGTTTTGGAACAATTAGCTAGAGAACAGGATCTCGGGTTCCTCGCAAAGGACTCCTTGTGGTGAGAAGTAATGATCAGTCTTACCGGTTACTATTTATGAAAGGGTTTTTATTTAGCTTAATACACCATACTTTATTGAATGAAGGGATTCCATGTTTCTATTCTTTTCCATTTTAACTTCCTGAACTTTTCTTGTGTGATTTTAGAGGGCAGAACCCACCAGTTGCTGAATTTAACTTGCTCCTGAAAGCTCACACTTTGGAAACCTATGGGGTGGATCCTCACCCGTGCAAGGTAACTGCCCCTCACAGCACAGCAGGTCACCATATTGTGATTGTTTTGCTCCAAAGAGAGTTCATCTGTGTGCAGGCCTGGTGGAGCCCTATTAAGTCTTTCCCACAGCCTGGCCCACAGACCCTCATCGGAAGGGACAACAGTGGGCTGCTCTTACATGTTTTGGCAGCTGATTTTCTCCACTGGAGTCTTTCAGTTGCTCACTGATTGCTATGTAGTAGCCACATTTTCCTAAATTAACATCCATGGATTCACTCATTAGATGAATGGTTTGGCTCCCGAGGAGTTACAGATTCCTGACACATTTACTTTCAAGGCCATTGCCAGAAACAATGCAGTCTTAAAAATTGGGAAGGTGGAAGAAAAAAAAAAAAGATTTCAAGTTGCATTTTGGCATCAGGAACACTTGTTTTTATTTTTTCCTTTATTCATATCTGACAGCGTTTTTCTCAAGGATGAAACAGACTACTTATATCAGAATCACCTGGGCCTCACCCTAGAGCTACTAAATCAGAATTCTGGGAGACAGCTGGGGAATCTGCCTTATTATCAAGCTCCCAAGGTGATAGTTGTAGATACATTTTCCAGAAACATTTCATTAAAGCAATGTTCTTCTTTCCATATATTAGATTATGCATCAGCCAGACACTAGTCCTAATTCTAAAGTAAGCAATTATATCAGTTGGGCTCTTAAAGGTAAGTTTTTGAGTTTTAGTGGCACATTTCTTTTCCCAGGTTGGACTGCCTAATAGTATTTGATAAAGCATTAGTCCTGTAGCTCTCAGCACAGGATCCCCATTGGAAGCACCTGGAGAGCTTCATAAACACCTGCTTCCAGAACACATACCTCACCAATTACATCAGGATCTGTGGGGGTGGAGCCCAGGCTCCCCAGGTGTTTCTAAGGTGCAGCGAAGGTGGAGAGCCAGGGATACTTGCCCTCGCTGGCATTTGCATCCTCTTGTGCTGCCTATACAATGTGTTGGAATATTTACCAGTGGCCCTTTCCCAGAATGATATTAATCCATTTATTCATTTCAGTGAATTAATTTTTATGCAGAAATTTGAACTCTATTTTATTTATTTCTTGGAGACTGACTTATCTTTGTGTTGTTATTCCTTTGCCTTTACTTATCTACAAGATGCTTAGTTTTCCTGGTCTAGGCTGGAAGCACAGTAAGCTTTTCTGGAGATATTTTTATACTGAAATTGCCAGAAATCCTGTGAGGGATTGAATCAAGATGAGATGCTCAGGGCTTTGGTTTTATCATGTTAGAGTGCTAATGGCAACCAAGAACAGTCTGCTCACGTTACAAAGCAGACCTAGAACACAGACAGTCCCAGAAGACGCTTGGAGGTAGACACAGTGATTTGGGACTCTTTTATATTTTCCCAGGAGGTTCCTAGAGGGCAGAAGGTCCATTCCTTAAAGGGAAAAGCTACATATTCCTGGACTTTGCCCAGACTTTGAAAGGCCTGCTCTTAATTTCCATCTCAGAAACTTAGTTTATTGCTACAATCATTGGAATTAATCTGAAATTAACCTAGGGTGAGGATAAATAAGTATATTGGTTATCATTTATTTTATTTTCCTCAATCTAAACAGGTTTTTCTATTTTTTTTTTTTTTTCAGGATTCAACAGGCACAACAACATTTTTAGGATTCACAGCTGCAGGCTTTGTGGTATTCCAGGGAAATAAGAGAATCCATTTGATAAAATGGTGAGTGCCTCTTTGGAAAATTGGCTTTCCGTTTTTCTTAATCTTGATTCCTCCATACCCTTTTTGGCTTCTTGGGCAAGTGTCAGTAGGATGCCTGGTATCCGTTTCCTTGCCTGGGAGCTTCATCATAAAGGGATGTAACATCTAGGTTGCTTTTGGTGGAGACTTGAATTTGCCAAGCTGAGGAGTCAACTCAGGAGGCATGGGCTCAGGGGCTCTGCCTTCAAAGAGAGAAGTATCAATGTTTCTTTACCAGTAGCTTCTACTGCTGTGGCCAAGGGGGACACATGGGCGGGTCAGGGCAGGGTAAAGGTGTGAGTTCTCATGAACGACTAAGGACCCACTCTCCCCAACTCACTTCTTTCCACTCTCCTCCTCTATTGAATCCTGGGTGCAAACCCACCCTTTGTTATCCAGGGTATCCATGAAGATGCTTTTGGCAAAAGGTAACAGAAATGTCTACTCTGGCTTACAAATAAGAGGACTGATCAATTCACAAAGCAAACGTGGAACAGTTCTATGGTCTGTTAACTTAAATGCCAGGAAGGATTTAGGTCTGATTTTTTTGTCTCTGCCATCTTTGGGCAGGGGCATTGGTCCTGAGGCTCCTGTTCCTGAGATGGGTATGCATGGGACTGGCCTGCCCATCTCCCCATGGCAATGCCCGGAGCCTGGAGGAGAGAAGCCCCTTCTATGTGTTCCCATTTCAAACAAGGATAACTTTTTCAGAAGCCCTGTAGGAGACTTGCTATATATCTAATTGGACAGAATTGGGTCACATGTTTCTATTTGAACCAGTCCTTCCTGAAAAGGGTGGGAATTCAAATATAAAAGAACACAATTCTTTTGTAAACAGGGAAAGCAGGAGTGAAAATTTTGCAGTGTAGTGGATTTGCTTCCTGGAAATGGATTCGGAAGGAGGAGAAAGTCAGATACTGTGAATCCACATCAGTTCATTAACTGAATCTGAAATAACCACGTTCTTTCCACCTTGCTAAGTGGGCTGGGCAATTAATATTGTTTTGGTCATTATGTTCATGAACACTAGAGCTTCTTGGAAGAAAGATGCAGCCTGACCGTAAATAGAATAATTCTGAGCTGTGTATGGATCCTCTCTTGGGAAGAGAATTGCTATGTAATTCACTTGGGGCTTTTCGTTGCCCATTAGACCTTCACCAATGATAAGATAGTATCCTGTTTCATTGCAGTCTGCTTGGCATTTGTGAGTCAGTCAGATTCCTGTGGGAAAGCCAGGTACCTTGGTTAGCTGCCACTTTTTTTCTTCTCACCCAGAGATTTTCTTTTCTTAGGCCAGATGTCTGCAAATTGAAGTTTGAAGGGAAGACATTTTATGTGATTGGCATCCAGAAGGAGGTCAGATATTGCTTTTTCTAACTGCCTGTTATTGTGCGTGTGTGAGAGATTCAGGAATTAAATGTGCCTTTAGTATTGTAGTCACCGAAGACCATGACTTTGAAGCGTATGATGTTAATGAAAGCTATATGTTGAAAATATTTTAGAGGTCAACAAATGAGTATTGGGTTTGGGCATTGAAGAATAAAATCAGTGTGCAATGCTGATTGTACACTCCCGTGTGGAGAACAGACTAGGATAGACTTTGGAAATCAAAGATGGAACCTCTCCCTACCTCTTTTTGCCAAGATACAGACATATGAAACAAAGAATATTTACAAAGCTAAATATCAACAACCTGTGCTTGCTGGATTGTTATAAATAGAGCATATTAGCCTATTAATAAGGGAGTTACTAGATATAGGTTGTGGTGCACCAGAGAATGCACTATGGGGAGACCATTAACAAAAGATTAAGCCTCAGAGCTAGCTCTAGAAGTCTGCAGGTTTTCTTGACATTAGTTTTCAACTCAAGTACTAGTTCCTCAAGGAGGGCAAATATGTTTTAAGGCTAATTCAAGTGTGATAGAGAGGTGGATGATGCCTGGAGTGTTGAGAAAGATTGTGAGGCTGATTTTTCATCAGAAACAGGACCTAGATACATTAGTGCTATCTGCAAAGGGTGAAGGAGGGGTGAATACCATGTCAACAATACTGTAAAGAACATAGCAATATGTTGTTACTTCAAGTCTGTGTGATAGGAGGCAGGATACAAAGAGGTAAACACCTGAAAAAGAAACCCCATGGAATATGTAAACGGTGTTGAACGTGCCTTTTCTTGTTTTGTTATTTTTTAATTAGAAAAAAGCCATGTTGGCATTCCATACTTCAACACCAGCTGCCTGCAAACATCTTTGGAAGTGTGGAGTGGAAAACCAGGCCTTTTATAAGTAAGTGGATTTTATTCATTTAAATTATAGCTTTTAAAAGCACCCATGGAACTCTTTATGTTTTGCAAATGGAAATGGCTGCATGTTTATTTCTTTTAATACAATTTTTAAAATTATATTCAAGTAAATTAAAATTTTATGCACTGTTCAGGGTGAGTCCCAGTGACTGTTGGCTTGTTGACCTGACCAAGTCCTGAGCTCTGTGCTGAATGTTTCGTATAGAATGACTGTGGACCACTGTGTGTGTGTGTGTGTGTATTTCAAATTGCTATTTCCACAAAATATGTGGCAGGATCAATTTTTGGTGCCCTCCTCTTCCTCCTCTCCCCCAAAGCAGACCTTGAGATAGAGTCTGATGCAAGCAGCTTATTTGGGATGTAATCAATGGACCTACCAGTCGGGGAGGGGGGAGTGAGATTGGGAAGCAATATAAGGTACATTATTGAACAGGTCACCACTATGGACAACTGGGCTCAGATCTTCTTAGGAACTCTGGGACATGGTATAATATACCTCACAGCTCTCCTGCTGATGAGCAAAGAGGTGAGGCTGTTTATCTACTAATTCCCCATTCATTTTGGTTGAAGGCTGCTTTAGGGGCCAGAGTTAATACCCTCTGATACTTCTGGCTTACTCTGAGTATGGGTTGGATGTGCTTTCACAACCAGAAAAAGAGGCCTCTGGCAGAGAATTACCTGTGTTCATAGTAAGAAGGCTTCAGTGTATTGAAAACAGAGCCAAAGGTTTATGGGTGAATGCTGCCAGAGCCTAGGATGATAGAAATAGGTGCTGGACAAGACTTCAGAAACCATCCATAAAGCTCTCAGGTTTCAAAAGAAGTTCAAACTGAGATCTGTCCATGGAGCTCCATCTTCTCCTCCGAGAGACAGTTGCTGATCGGAAGGGCAGTGATAGTGACCAGCTAGGAGCCTAGTCCAGCCCCGCTCAGGCCATCAGCACCGTACACCCTTGGACCTCTTCCAGGTGGCTGTTCTCAGTCCCCCTGCCCCTCACAGTGATATTCTATCTTGTTCATTAGACTCATCTCACTGAAAATGCTGTCTCTGAACCTCCTGAGCTTTGGCTGATAAGAACCATTGGGAGAATGATGGCTTGGATAATGATTTCGAAACCAGTTTTAGCCACAGAATACTTTTCCTTAATCTGAAGTGTAGGCAAAGCCCAGTATGTAAAAGAGATAAAAAGAGAAGTTGTGGTTGTAGATGGGGCTTTGGTTGGGATTGGAGATTGAAGACTCTTTACTCGTTGCTTGTGGCTCCTCAGGAGCTTGAGTCAACAGTTGCCCAGGTTGCCTGTGCCTTTCCTAGGTTTATCACTGATATCCTCATGTCCCAGGAAACCCGTCAGTCCTGGGAAAACCCAGGAGCATAATTTGAACACCTCTGGGTGAGATGACCCACAAAATGCACACAGAGGGCTTGATGCTCTTAGTCTTTAGTTGGAGCCTGAATGTTTTTTATTTTGTTTTTAAAAAATTATTTTTAAAATGGAAATCTAATTCACATGCCATAAAACTTACTCCTTTAAAGTATACAGTTTCATAGTTTTTAGTGTAATTCAGAGTGATATAGCCATTATCACTATCTAAGTCCAGAATATTTTTATCACTCCCCAAAGAAACCAGATACTAATTAGCAAACATTCCCCATTTCATCCTCTCCCCATCCCCTGGCAACCACTAATCCACTTTCTGTTTTTACAAATTTACCTATTATAAACATTTTATACAAATGCAGTCATAAGCGATGTGGTCTTTTGTGCCTGTGGCACAAATGTCTCCAAAATTCACCCGTATTGTAGCATCTCTCAGTACTTTATTCCTTTTTATGACTGAATGATACCGTGTTGATTCAATAGACCACATTTTGTTTATCCATTCATCAGATGGTCACTGGGGTTGTTCCCTCTTTTTAGCTACTGTGAGTAATGCTGCTATGAGCATTGGATTCACATTTTTGTGTGGACAGTTCTCTTCGGCATATACCTAGGATGGAACTGCTGGGTCACAGGGTAACTCTACATTTAGCTTTTTGAGGACCTGACACATTGTTTTCATTGCCCAAGGTTTTGGAACTCTTCTGTTCTTTCTTTAATGAAATCATCTGGTTCCTGTCAAAGGATAACTTAGAGATGTTCAGTTAGATATTTTCAATGAATATTTTCTTGCATATGAGGGAATTAATAAATGGAGTGAAGAAACAAGGCAAAAACAAAATCTATTAACATGATTTTATTACATATATATATATATATATATATATATATATATATATCTGTACTAGATCTGATCTCTATTTTTCTAACCTGTATTTGTGATTTTTATTTAGGTTAAAGTTATATAACATAGGCCGGGCGCGGTGGCTCAAGCCTGTAATCCCAGCACTTTGGGAGGCCGAGGCGGGTGGATCACGAGGTCAAGAGATCGAGATCATCCTGGTCAACATGGTGAAACCCCGTCTCTACTAAAAATACAAAAAATTAGCTGGGCATGGTGGCGCGTGCCTGTAATCCCAGGTGCTCGGGAGGCTGAGGCAGGAGAATTGCCTCAGGAGGCGGAGGTTGCGGTGAGCCGAGATCGCGCCATTGCACTCCAGCCTGGGTAACATGAGTGAAACTCCGTCTCAAAAAAAAAAAAGGTTATATAACATAAAATTAATTATTTTAAAGTATGCAATTCAGTGGCAAAGTATGTTTAGAATGTTGTCCAACCATCATTTCTATCTATTTCCAAACATTTTCATCAATCCCAAAAGGAAACTATACTCATCGAGCAGTTACTCTCCCTTGTTCCTTTCTCCAAGATCTTTATTGGATTGTAGATTTTTACATACTGGCATGTCAGATCTGTAATAGATTTGAGCTCTCTGAGGGCAGGAATTAGGTTCTGCTTTTCTTTTTATTTCCTGGAGATCTCAGGCATTGAAAATATGCTTACTAGCTCAAATTGAAAAGGCATGGTTCCTATCTTCAGGAGATTGTTATTTCATGTAGGAGACAAAGGGGGGAGGGGGAAGCTAGAGAGGACTCCAGAGGGGAGTGATGAGTCTTGCTGCCAGGGGAGCTAGGAGGTAGAAGAACCTTTTAGGTACAGGAAGGGCATCTCAGCTCCAGTAAGGTACCATGGCAGGAATGTAGAAGATGCATTTTGGGGGGCATGAGTGGCTACAAGTTTGGAGCAGAGGGTAGATGAGGTAGAAGAAGAGGTGATAAGGGACCAGGAGGTCTTGGGGCCAGACACGGAGGACTTGACTGGCATAAAAGAGGCAACAGAGGTGCAGTAGGTGTGGTTGATCGTTCTTGACGTGCAGACAGGCCTATGGGAGGGGTGGTACAGGAGAACACCCAGCAGACAGGCTTTCCTTTAGAGCCACATGGCAAGTCTTGCTTGGAAGGACTTTGGCAGAGCCTTGAAGATCCTTTAGTGAAATTACTGGGTCAATATCAAAGAATAACTTGGAGACATTTATTTGATATTTCACACACTTTGTTTCATCATATGCGAGGAAGTCAGTTGGGAGATGAAGTTAAATAAAGCCAAAAACAAAATTGAAAAGAGAGGAGAGAAAAAACCTGCAATCTGGGGAATGTGTTTTGAACACTTTATGTAAGCAGATTAGCTGGCAGCTAGTAAGGAAGCTATTCTGATAATTCTGTCAGGAACTAGGTCAACCCGGCATGTCAGAGAAGTCCCTTCCAGTCACTTGTGGATGCTTCAGAAGACTTGGAGAATTTAGCTGTGAGCGCAAATGACAGACTGTATATAGTTGACCAAGTCTTTGCATTGGCACTTTGGCTATAGTTAGCCAAGCTACCCTGCCTCTCATTCGACTTCTAGATCTGAATATTTGTAGTGATCTGAGATTTGCCTGAACATTTTGTTCTTCCATTATCCCATAACCATCCTTGTTCCTGAGGAACAAGGGGACATATCACTTGTTCTGGCCCAGCTATGGGACCTTGGCCAGTTCAATTTAGCACTGTCTGGCCTTAGCCTCCTCCCCTGTAGAAGGAATGGGCCTGGGACTGACCTGGATGCATTTGCTTGCACCACTGGGGTGTAGCGTAATTAGTGTGAGCTTGGAAATCATGGACTTGGTTCTAGATCTTGATTCTGTTGTTTAAAGCAGTGCGGCCTGGAACAAAGCTCTTAATCTCTCAGAGCCTCATCTTTCTTTTTTATCTGTGAAATGAGGTTGAATTACCTGCCTGGCTGTGTTCAGTTCTGCCAGGCATATAAACCATTGATAAGCAGAAGCTGCTGCTCTATTACTGCCCCCTCGCCTAACGATGAGAGTATTTTGAGCACCAGTTGGATGAAGAGCCCACTCCTTTTCATTTGGAAGGCTGTGACTCTGGTAACCTCAGGGGTATGCCTGCTTCCCTCACTGTGCCCACCCTTCCCCGGGCGGAGGTCCTGGCCCTGCTTCTAGTTCTGTCTCGCTGGCCCTGCATTTTAATGGTTTCAGCCGTCAGAGCAAGGCCCCACTCTTGTTTCCTGGATGGTTTGTTCCATTTTTACTTCACGTGCAAGGGAGCGGGGAGGCCCCGGGGCCTCTGCTTGCAAATTCCCCAGTGTGCTTTTAGGACGTGACTGCGCGGCTGGTGGTCAGCTGGCCCAGAGCCGCAGATCTGTTTCGAAAGCCCTGGCTCTGAGATATGCCTGGGAATGGAGCCCAGATGCAGAAACTGTGATTATTCCCGCCTACTCCAGACCCCAGGGGATCTCCAACACAGTCTTATTCACCATTCAGGAGCTTCCTTTATACCATGTGTGGTCTATCGTGGTGCTGCCAACCCCAGAGCTCACTGTTTGTGGGTGCTGGCTTACTGAAAGCACTCTGAATGCATTGAGAGATTCAGTGGCTCACTGATGTTTTCATGCACAGCATCCTTATCTCACATCTGCGTTTTGCTGTGTACTGGATGCATGGGTGAGGCTGAAATATGACACTCTCTGTCCCCAGTTATTATGGAATTATGTGCAGGGGATAAAAGCAGTCCCTAATACATTTCTTATTCAGAGTTTGGTGTACATTTTGTCAAAGGAACGGTATTATGCTTGGTAGGTAAGAACCCAGACTAGCTTCCTAAACAGGTGCCTCTCATACTTTAATGCACACATGAATGAGCTGGGGAGCTGGTTAACATGTGGATTCTGATTCAAAAAGTCTGGGGTGGGCATGAGGGTCCTTTTTTTTTTTCTTTTTTCTTTTGATTCGGAGTCTCGCTCTGTTGCCAGGCTGGAGTGGAATGGCACGGTCTGGGCTCACTGCCACCTCCGCCTCCCGGGTTCAAGTGATTCTCCTGCCTCAGCCTCCCGAGTAGCTGGGACTACAGGAGTGTGCCACCATGCCCAGCTAATTTTTTATCTTTATTTTTTTGTATTTTTGGTAGAGATGGGGTTTCACCATGTTGGCCAGGCTGGTCTCAAACTCCTGACCTCATGATCCTCCTGCCTTGGCCTCCCAAAGTGCTCGGATTACAGGCAAGAGCCATGGCACCCAGCTGAGTCCATATTTTTAAATAAATTCCAGGGGATGCTGTACTGTGGGTCTTTAGGCCAAGTGATAGGGTTCTAAACCAGCAGTCCTGAACCCTGACTACATTACCATCACCTGGGGGAGGTTTTTAAAAACTATTAATACCAGTGCTATGGGTCCCTGCTTCCTGTCCCAGACCCAATTAAAGCAGAATCTGGGTCTTCACTAAAACTTGTGCACAAGCATTCATGGCAGCATTAGTCATGATAGCCAAAAAGTGAAAACAACCCAATGTCCATCAGCGGATGAATGGATAAACAAAACGTGGTGTCTCCATGCAATGGTATATTATTCAGCCATGAAAAGGAATGAAGAACTGATAGATACTACAACATGGCTGAGCCTTGGAAACAGTATGCTAAGTGAAATAAACCATTTACAAAGCACCATGTATTGCATGAGGCCATTGAAATGAAATATTTAAAATGGAAAATATATATAGAGAGAAAGTAGATTAGTGATGGCTTAGGGCTGGAGTAGATGAGATGAGGAGGGGAAGCAGGGAGTGACTGCCAGTACCCATTACGATGACAGGGGGTTTCTTTCAGAGGTGATGAAAATGTTTTAGTATTAGATAGTGGTGACCGACTTTTGTAATCTATTTTTTAACTTCTTGAATTATATACTAAAACCCACCAAAGCGTACAGTCTAAAAGGGTACTTTATGGTATGTAAACTATATCTCAACAAAGCTGTCATTTTGAGAAACCTGAATCTGGGATGAGGAGCCTAGGTGTTGGCAGTGCTAAAAGCTTCCCCGTTGCTGCTAACCTGCAGTCGAGGGGTTAAGACATTGCGTTAGTTCAGTGATTCTCCCAGCAGGGTCCCTGGACCAGCATCAGCCCTCCAGATAACTTGTTGGAAATGCAGATTCTTGTGCTCTTCCCCAGATCTACTGAATCAGAGACATAGACATGTGTTTTAAAAAGCCTTCAGGTGATTGTTGCTCACTAAAGTTTGAGAGCCAGTACGACTAGAGCATTGTTTTTTAAGTGCTGAAATCAGACAGACTTGGATTTGCAGCCTGGCTCCTGCAGCTTCTATGATGGGACCATGGTTAAGTGAGTAAGCCCCTGTGTGCCTCATTTTCCTTGTGTAAAAATGTGGATTCCTTCCTCCTAGTAGAGAGCCGTGAGGATTAAAAGAATTGTATATTAAAGGTGCTTTGGATGGGGCATTGCCCATGTTAAAGCCTCAATAATAAATGTTGTTATTGTTATGGTTACCCCAGGAGCTCTAAACCATGACTTCAATGGGAAATTGTGTTGTTAATTCTATAGGTGGCCTCTTGAAGCACCACCCAGTCTCCCCTCAGTAGCTATCGTGCCCTTTATCCAAGCCCCTGGAACAGCAGGTTTCGGAGGAGAAATTGCAGGTTGGGGAGAGGGGAGGCGTGCTCCTGTGGAGATGATCTGGATTTGTTTGTGAGGTCAGATGTTTGAGCATAGTCATACTTCTTGTGTTGGGACTTTGATGGGAGTTGGAGGTCGAAGTGGGAGAGGACAGGTGGAAAGGAAGAGAAGGCTGTAGGAGAGCGAATTGCTGTTCCAGTGAGGCTGTGAATTCATTGCTTTCTGTGGGAAGAATACTCTTCCCTGGGCTTGCTGTTGATGGGAGAATCTGGTAAACAGAGTGCTCAGGACATTTTGGCTAGAGTTAGAGCTCTTTTATTTGCTTTCAGAGTGTTTAACATGGTTTTCTGGAACCTGCATAATTTAGAGGATTGGCTTTGGTAGCTTCATAGTGAGAAGGCAATGAAGAGGTTTAAGACTGATATTAGGGAGGGAGGAAGGTGGGAAGGAAGGCGGGGAGGGAAACTATTATATAATGATCAGCTATGACATTAGGTGCTTTCAAATCATTTACTCTTGTGTAACCCTCCTGAGAGTACTATGAAGTATTATAACACCCTCCCCCTTTAACAATACGTAGAGAAACCGAGGCTCAGCAAAGCCAGGCAACATGACCAGGGTCACAGAACCAGACGTGAATAAGAATCTGGACCACTGTTCTTTCAGGTGAAATGTCACCTCTTGGGTCATCCAAGGAGAATTTGGGGACACAGAGGTTCTCGAATGCAAGTGAACTTCTTGGAATCTCCTTAGGGTGCTTGATTAAAGTCAGACCTACTGAAGCAGAATCTCTGATGATCAAGCCTGAGAGCCTGTGTTTTCAATACCTATTCCAGGTGTGCTGATGCCCAGTCAGGTTTGGGAGCTGGTACTCTGGAATTCATGTACTTTAACCCGGCCACCATTCTGTCTCCCCTGTTCACTCTCCTCCCACATACAGCCTTGTTTCCCAATTCACAGTGTATACATGTCATTTGATGCTCGCAGAATAAACTCCCTGTTAAAATTCCATTGAATATCTCAACAGAAACACTCTGGGAGTTCACTTGAACATTTGGGAGGGCAGACGATTCGTGGGAATGCCCTCAGGATAGTGTCTCTGAACAAGTCAGATAACCTGCAGACACTCCTCCAGGGGAACCCACTGCCAGAAAGAAGCACAGTCTTTTCTATCTGCTCTTCCTGAGCAGACGGCTACTGGCCTTCTTTGTGAAATGTGTCTTTTGACCTGCTTCTCTTGAGTCACTTTGAGGGCTTTTGGGAACCAGTGCTGAGACTGAGACTTCCCAATACGAGGCCAGTCTGGGTTTGAGCGGTTGGTTGTGGCTTCGTCTTGGGGCCTGGAAGGGCCAGAGCTGAGGCCAAACTAGTGAAAAAGAGCCACTCCCTCTGCCCTGCAGGCCCTGAGTGGCCAGGAGGTTCACTAATGACTGCACTGGCTTCATGTGTCGCTTGGCACAGTGTTGTAGAATGGGCACAGTGTTCAGTTTGAATTTCAAAAACCCAATTAAGGAATTCAATCTTTTATTTTTTAGCTGACCACTTTGTCTCAAGGATCTTTAGGAACCTGGAATTAATAATAATAATAATAATAATAATAATTAATAGAAGCTTCTTTAAAGCTTTCTCTTCTCCCTACCTCTGAGGACTTGGGAGCAACCCTGCCAAGAAGATGGGGAGAGGGCAGAGGTGATTATCCTTTTCTCAGGCTTCAATAGATAAAGTGTCAGGCCCACAGCTCTGTAGGGATGGTGAGGAGTCTTAAGGGGTACAGATGGGCCAAGAGTGGGTATTTCCTCATAGGAGGAGGAGGGCACAACTGGGACCACCTCAATGTGGCTTGGTGGGGGTTTCTAGCCTCTTGAGTGGGTGTGGTCTGGAAGGAAGCTCTGGCCAGTGCACTGCAGGGACCCCTCAGGGTGTGGCTCTCATGTGCCCCTGTGAGTCCTCAGGTGTCCCGCACCGTCTTCTCTGGGTCCTTCCCTGACAGGATCCCCCTGCCAAGGCCTGTGCTCTCCCTGCCCGTCTTACTTTCCCTGCTTACTCTCTGTGGCCAGTACCCTTCTGTATCATCTTGGGCTGTTTACACAGGTGTGTGGGAAGGGGCTTCTTTGCAAAAGATTGTTACTATGGCTTTCCATTGGTCCTTTGATAAAGACCAAGATCCTTAACAGGGACCATTTAAGGTCCGATCCTGGGAAACTGAATTCTGGCTCTCTGTCCAAGTTTGCCTTGTTCTACTTTGTTCATCTGTACATAACTTTTCTTTATTAGGAAAAGAAAAAAATGTGTGTGTGTGTGTGTGTGTGTGTGTGTGTGTGTGTGTGTGTGTGTGTAGTAATAATATGGGGAAATGTACATTGAGTCTTTTTAAAATGTATTTTAGTTCATTAATTTTTTTAGATTTCAATCCCTTTTGGGGTACAAGTCGTTGATGATTACACGGATGAATTATATTGTGATGAATTCTGAGATTTTGGAGCACCTGTCAGTTAGTGTACATTGCACCTAATGTGTAGCTTTTATCCCTGGCCCCCTACTACCTTCCCCTTTCTGAGTCTGTAAGGTCCATCATATCACTATGCCTTTGTGTATTCATAGCTTAGCTCCCACTTAGAAGTGAAAACATAGAATTTTTGGTTTTCCATTCCTGAGTTGCTTCACTTAGAATAATTGTCTTTTTAGTTCCCCAGATGTTTAGGCTGATGGCTTTTGTGCCTGCTGGCTCTCTGCTGGGCATATCCACCACAGCTGACCACCATGCCCTGGTTAACACCTTCCAGCCCCTGGATCTCAGCTCAGCTGTCCCTTGCTCAGGGCACCTTCTCTGGCCCCCAGGCTCGATCAGCCATGTGTCTTTCCCATACTTATGTTGGTGTATGGAGCAGGGTTGGCACTCAGTTAAAAATTGCTGAGTGAATAAAGGACGCTTCAGGAGGCTCATGGGTGGGGATCACTATGCTAAAACTTCCCTGGCTCTGTGCATGTCTTTGCTTAGGATGCTACAGATCATATTGATTTCGTCTGTGTGTGTTTAAGATTTTGTGACTATCAATATTTTAAATGATACTGAACTCTCCGAGACCTGTTCCTTCTAACTTGTTGGATTTAATTGTACAAGGCTTAAAGTGACTGCTGTAGAGCCATCCTCAGCCGTCACAGTAATTTAGTGCCCTGTGTGCAGCATCCCGGCAGCCCAGGCTCTAGATTGCTTTTCAGAGTGGTGTTGTTTTGTTCTTATTTATGAGTAGGGCTCAGAGGTGCTGAATCAGTTCTTGGCTGGACAGCTTCTGCCTCGTGTATCTTAGTCATCTACCACTGTGGGTTCTTTTAAAGGGCACTGGGTCATAGTGACACAGAAGCCAGTGACCATTCCCATGGTGATGCGGGACCCTTGTCCCCTCACTTGGGCAATGCGCAGTGAGTTCTTCATGGCATAGTGACCTCTGTTGCCAGGGAGCCATTTTCTGCTGCACTGTGGATACAGGAATAGGCAGCAAAGGGCCCTAATACCCATGAACTTACTGATACCATGTCAGAAAATTCCCTCTTCTCCATATCTTCAGATAGAAATTAGGGGAAAATTCTTTCTGATCATCACTGCCCAGTCTTTTTTGCAGGTTGTGACCCACTAATGAATAATGAAACCCAATATGTGGGTCATGAATTTAAAAAGAATGAAAGGAAATAGGTTAGAAAATATTAGAATGCAATACACATAGTGAAAGTAACTATTGTTTGGTGAAGCTTTTCTTTTAGTTTGTGCAAATCCGGGCTGAGTCACGAGGTAAAGTACATTTCTTTCTTGCAGTCAAAATACGCCATCACCACAGCTCTATAGCATGTTGTAAGTGGACTTCCCAGTGTCCTTACACCTGTGCTTGCTTTTTCTTAAAGGTATGCAAAATCCAGTCAGATCAAGACTGTGTCAAGCAGCAAGATATTTTTTAAAGGAAGTAGATTTCGATATAGGTGGGTACCAATGATTCTATTTCAGTGATGGGGTGGGGATGGGGCAGCCACTTTCATTTCAAAATTTCGCTTGTAAATAAGTGGCCTTTGGCTTGTGCCTCTATTTGAATCTTCCATTTCCACTCCATTGCTCTCTTATGCTCACAGGGCACCCCTCATGCTTTCTGTAGCTGGGTCAGAACCCTGTGAAGTTAATAAAGATGCTTGTGCATACTCCTCCCATTCTTCCCTGAGTATGTGTGCATACACTTGTGTTTCTGTTTTTTGCAGTGGGAAAGTTGCCAAAGAGGTGGTGGAGGCCAGTTCCAAGATCCAGAGGGAGCCTCCCGAGGTGCACAGGTGAGTGGATGAGCACTCTGGGCTTCAGGTGGCTTTAAAAGCTGGCGATTCCAAATCCTCTATAACATCCCTAGTGACATCTGGCATTAGAGAAGGACATACCCACTTTCTTAGACATCACACTCAGATTTGGCTGGGCCATGGGATGAGCACAGCTGGGCTCCACTTTATGTGCTCTGTGGAGAGTCATTGATTAGGTCTGGAGTGTCACCTGAACAAGCAGAATGCTGTGCTATTGCCTGGCCAAACTCTGTCATCTCAGCCTCTTAATCGCCCAGCGAAACTGTCATCTTATTCTCTTAGGAGTTCTCTCTTCCTGACTGCGTTCATCATATTTGGCTGGTTCCTGTTGGCCTAACTTCAGGCTTACCTTTCATGGGGCCATTACTCTCTATGGCCATGCAGAAGAATGAAGGATTTAGTCATTGTTGGCTCAAGAGTACACACCTCCACTAAGGTGACAATATGCAGTAATTCTTAAGAATCGGATCTTTACTTGCCATGTTGGACTTTACAACAATTCACACAAATTGTTGCCCATCCTAAACCTCAAATATGCTGCATATATAAAGTTGAACATTCTCGTCATGATGCCTCCCACTTTTTAAGGAAAGATCACCATGAGCTAAATTATTTAGGAAGTCACACACACACTGGTTTGCACCTTCCATTTCTTCCTCATCTTTGAAACCCAGAGGTAGTTTTTTATGCTTGGATTTGTCCAGTTTCCTCCATTTTCAGGGTGACTAAGTGGGCTGGGTGCCTCTCTACTCTGTCCCTTTGGGTTGTTGGTCAGGAGGATGCTGCGGTGTCACAGAAGTGTGGCTGAGCCAGCCTGGAGAAGCATCCAGATGGCACTTCTCTCCCACACTGAGGAGCAGAAGTGCAGTTGGCACAATACCTCATGTACATGTGTAGAGAAGAAAATCATTCCTGCTTTGGGGTGACCTAGTGAGGAGCTGTAACATGAAAGTCTGCAAAACCAGTCTATTGCACTTTAAGAAGCAGAGGACTACAGGATGAGAGAGGCTGGAGCACCTTGGCTGCAGGCACGTTGGTACAATTCCTGAAAGTCTTACAGACTGTCCACCAATGAGAAAAGTCTCATGGTTCCCTCCTCTTTCCCAAATTGTAGTTATTCAATGCAACAGAAATGAAGAGGAAATGATAAAACATATCATTTCTTCCCTTTTGGAATCTTTGAACTGGAAATGACCTCGGGGATTGCCTAGTTTGATGGTTCTGTTCTGTAGACAAAGAAACTTGAGTCTCAGACAAGTTAAGTCATTTATCCAAGGTCCTAACTTTTTTGGTGGCAGACCTAAGCCTAGAACTCCAGTGTCCTGCTGCTGTGTTCTCAGCGTTTTTCTCTGTAGCACCCTGAGGGCACCTGGCATTTTCTTAGAAGCTGGTACTAGAGGCAGAACTACCCCAAGTGGGTCAGCATGGATTTTATTCTTCCAGGCTGAAGGTCAAATGTTTGATCTTAAATGCTTGATGTTGAGGGAGTTCTCCTGACATCACAAACACAAAGCAGGAAACTTTTTTTTTTTTTTTTTTTACAAGGCAGGAAACTTTCAGAGAAACATATTCCAAAAAATAAGGCTTTTATGAGTGTCATAGTTACCGTCTATGGATGGTTAATGGGGTCAATAAAGAATTTTTTTAAATGCTTCTCTTGTAAATTGAGGTTTGAATCATTTATGGAAACCAAGGCTTTTTAGCCCAGGGTTTCTCAAATTGTAACTTGCACAGGGATCACCTTGAGATTCTGTTAAAATCAGATTCTGATTCAAGAAGCCTGGAGTAATGCTTCAGAGTCTGTAATTCTAACATGTTCTCAGATGATGGCCATGTGGCTGGTCCATGGGCCACACTTTGAGCAGCCAGGCTCTTGGTAACAGGTGGAAGGGTGAAGGAAGAAGGCTTGCTGGAATGAAGCACTTTTCTTGGAGTGGACTGAACCCCAGAGTGGGAGGAAAGTGGACACATGCTGAGGCAACCATCCACCAAATCATAGTTTCCCTTTTCTGGAATCTTCTAAAATCTCCCAACATACTACTGCAAACAAGGATTTAGGGGCTTGACACCTGCTTTGCATGCTCTTTCTCTTCTGCCTCCCCCCCGGGTATATGAAAGCCTGTTGAGTTCACATCCTTAGGATGCCTCTGTGGTTCTTTGCAGCATCTCTCAAATCTCTGACAACACCAGGAAGAATTTGATTAATGTAATGCTGCAAAGCAACCACTGGGAGGAAAGGACCGTGTCTATCTTGGTCATCTCCATGTCCCCTAGCACATAACACAGTGTTTGGCACATAGTAGAGGTCAATATATACCTGTTGAATGAACACATGAACTAGGAGTACGGGAGGACAGCAGCACCTGTCATTTTCTTTGATGTGAGGTCTGTCCAAGGTGCTGCCCCAGGGACCTCAACATCCCCAGAGACAGCATTGTGGTCAGAGCCATAGTGATGTGTGAAACCTGCATGCAGGCAAGTCCTCCTTTCATACCAGTAGCTGGTTGTGTGGTAGGAAATTGTTCCTCTTGGACAACTGTTTTATTTTCAAATTATTTTGGCTTCTTTGAAGTTGCTGGTCAAAAGTGAGAATGTAGTAATAAGCTCTCCTCTTGTGGGCATTCAGAGATGATCATTAGTCTAGAATGGTGATGATAAGGCTTTAATGGGTGAATTTTCTTCACATTCTGAGATTCTACTCTTCAAATAATGGCAAGTTCACAGACACCTACATCTGCTGAGGTGTGTGTGTATATGTGGAGAAACAAGCAGTCTGAGAAAACTTTCTCAGAATTTTTCTTTTTCTTCAAAAAGAGAAGCAAAAGCTAACTCTGATGGTATCTTGCTGGTCATTATTGATGACAAGATCCCCAAGCCAAACTCTCCTGAACTGGCCACTGGGTGACAACCATCTGCCCATTCCAGAGGCCCAGAGAGACAGAGGGCTGTCGCTTGGTGAGCCCAGGGATGGTTGTGTGAGCCACCAGGGCATGGCAGCCACCACCAGGAAACACTCCAGGGCAGCATTTGTTCTTGATACAAGCATCTGTGTAGGGGTCACGGGTGGGTTCTGATCTTAGCTGTGTTGCTTGCCAGCTGAATGGTCTTGGGTAAATCACTTCTCAGATCATGGGCTTACTCATCTATAAAATGAGATTTACATCACTTTGCCCAACTTCCAGGCTTTGTTATGAGTATTAAAATAAGGTGCTTTAAAAATTATAAAGTGCCATACAAATATGAGGTGATGACAATATTACTACCATTTCTCGTCCAAAAATGAAAAACTGGAATATGACAGATATATTGACATTAAAATCTCCCAGATAGAGTTTATAGAGGCTGGCACTACTTGTTTTTATTCCAAGGAGAGATGTAGGAAGTCCAGGAGTCTCAGTTTAGTCACTGTTATATGCTACCATTTTTGAGTCCTGAGTCTCCCCTTATAAGCATCATTTAGTTGAGTTACATAATGTCAGTTTCCTTACCTGTAAATATGGTATTTTTCTTGCCTATCTTACAAGTACAATGAGCAAAACAAATGGGGTAAAGTATATCCAAACCACATTTGCCAATATTAGAATATAATCGTAGTTCCCAAAGGAAACATTTCTACTTCAATAGAGTTCCTAATAGCAGCTTCATTTGGAGACCATTCTGTCCTGGGAGTACGTGCATGAGTGGGCTGCAAAGTGGGCCAGACATTTTTGCTGAGTCATCTGATAGATGGGTTCTGAGATTGGAGAAACATGTCACGTATCCTAGCCTGGCCTGGGGAGACCCCAGGCATAAACACAGTTACCTCAGGAGCTCAGGTGGAAGGGCAGAGTGGAAGCCGTCTGGGGCATCTGCACATACTTTAAAAAGACACAGTGGGACCTCATGTAGCCAGAAACGGGGATAGCAGTGGTAGCGAGCAGAGTCTCCTTTGGGACATTGCAGGCTAAATCACACAGAAAGGCAGTGTGGGGCACAGCAAAAGCCTTGGGCCAGGAATCAGATTATCTGGCTTTGAGTCCGAAGTCTGCCCTATAAGCCTCTTTAGTCATGTTACGTAAGCTCCCCGAGTCTCAGTTTTTCATCTGCAAATATGATATTTACCTTGCCTATCTTAGGGCAAGACACATTGGGAAAAAAAATGAGGTAATGCATAAACAAACCACTTTGCAAGTGAAAAGTGGAGGGCCATTCAAATTCTGATATTATATTTGTCATTAGTTCAATTGTGCTGGCGGGTTCTTGCTTTAAGTGAAGCCAGGATCAGTTGGCACCTTTAAAAAAGATTAAGGAGAGAATTAGGTAAGAAGGTATAATTTTTAGTTTAAAGGAGTTGGTAGATTTATTAGTCCAGTTGGGAAGTCATAACAAAATACCGTAGATTGGGTGGCTTACAGACAACAGAAATTGATTTCTCACACTTCTAGAGGCTGGGAAGTCCAAGATCAAGACACTAGTGGATTCAATATCTGGCAAGGGCCTGGTTTCTTATAGACGGTGCCTTCTTGCTGTGTCTGCACATGGCAGAAGGGGGAACAAGCTCTCTCAGACCCCTTTTATAAGGATACTAATTCTATTCATGTGATCGTGACCTAATCACCTCCTGAAGGCCCCACCTCTTAATACCATTACATTGGAGATTAGGTTTCAACGAGTGAATTTTAAGGGGATGCAGACACTCAGGCCATCGCAGTAGGGAAGGGTGGGAGACTTGGCATGTTGTTTTCTAATTTTGTTGACTCTTTCCCCCATGCTGTCCAGGGAAATTCCTAGTTGTATCCACCTTTGGGTTTAACTGAGTCTTACACTTATCAGGGAAGAAATGTTCTTCTTTGAGTAATAATATTGGAGAGTCTCAGTGTTGTAATCCACAGCAGGAGTCATCTGGTCTAATACGAGGCACGCCCTATATGCCCCTGTCCCTGGCCATGACCCTCTGCTACCACAGAGCAGCAGGAGCCTGTGAATGTAGGGGCTGAGCTGGCATCCTTCTGGCCATCCAGTGCCAAGGCAGGCTCACTCCTGGGTATCAGCCTGGTGAGCCCAGCCTGTCTTAAACCTATGCAGTTGTCCGGACATTGCTAGTTGTGGGGTGGGGCAGCAAGATGGCTTGGTATCTCCAGCTGAAGAATGTTGGAAGGAGGGCTGATGGGGAGCAAAATAAGCTTATAAAGGCCCACCAAGGGCTCATCACTGTGTCATAAGCAGTGATTCCTGGGGATTGGAACAGCAGCCAGCTCAGCTGGCATGGACAGTCAGAGGTGGAGCAGATCAATTCAGAATTGCTTGGGAAAGAATGGATGGATGGGCTTTTCAGAGGTCAGAAGCTAACAGGAATGACCATATGTTGTGCTTCGAAGAGCTAGAATCATAGTCACAATATGACAACTCTTCACAATAAAAGAGGAAACTGCTCATGGGAAATTTTAATCCTTCCCTCTCTCCCTCCCCTCCTTCCTTCTGTAAATATTTCTCTGTCTATGATTCTTTCCCTGTAAAAAGCACTGTGCTCACCAGAACATGCTGCAGGCATTGCTTCTCTTGGAAAGTCATCCCTGGCTTTGTCCTCACTCACATAGGATTAGGTCCCCTCCTTTGTGTTCCCACGGGACCCTGGCTATCAGTCACCTTCATGAGAGACATGGTGTTCCAGCTGTGACTACAGCACGTTAAGGAGTCATGAGGCCAGGTGTGGTATCTCATGCCTGTAATCCCAGCACTTTGGGAAGCTGAGGTGGGAGGATCACCTTAGGTCAGGAGTTCGAGACCAGCCTGGCCAACATGGTAAAACCCTGTCTCTACTAAAAATACAAAAATTAGCTGTGCACAGTGGCGAGTACCTGTAATCCTAGCTACTCAGGAGGCTGAGGCAGGAGAATCACTTGAACCCAGGAGGCGAAGGTTGTAGTGAGCTGAGATCACTCCATCGCACTCCAGCCTGGGTGACAGAGCGAGACTCTTGTCTCAAAAAAAAAAAAAAAAAAAAAAAGAGTTAAGAAATAAAGTAATGATCAAGACCAGTACTTAAAACAAAATGAAGTAGAATTTTCAAAAAATAGTGAATTATAAATAGATATGTAACTATTGTTACATAAAACATTAATTTCAGTTGTGCTTCTTCCTGTGTGTTTGGGTACAGGGAGATTATATAAAATATATTTCTTAATGTAGGTCTCAGACCACAAAGTTTGAAAATCATGGTTTTGGACAGAGAATTACTTAAGGTGAGGACTACAGTTCCCTAGAACAAAGCAGAATATCCAATATGTATATAGCGGCTGCAGAGTAAATGGCTATAAAATGAAATAATGAAGAAAAGGACTCCATGCTAAGCAAGTATTCATAAATTTCCTTTCTAGCCAGTGCCAGCCATGGGAGCTTTTGATTCAAGATGCTAGCAGACATCTTGATCCCACTCCTCTTGCTCAACAGAAACATTCAGGCTAGAAGGTAGTCCTGTCAGCCCACCTAGGGAACACTGACCAGGCTGAAATGGCAACATATGTCAAGCCAGGATTGCATTCAGTTTACTTCAGTTTCAAACCTGAACACATTTTCACAAGGTGGCAAGTGAGATGCATGGGTATGGCTAGCTCAGTTTCTGCCCTTAAGGTGTTTATCAAGGTGGGGATGATCAGTACACCAAAAACTAAAGAGAGACCAAGGTGAAAAATGCAGTGAGTTATACAAGAAGAGAAAGTAGTCAGTCAGACACACACACACACACACACACAGACTGAGACTGAGACTGAGACTTTGTGTGTTGGGAGGAGCAAATCCTGGAAGGCTTCCAGGGGAAGGAAACATTTGACTCCTTTTCAAAGTATGCACTGGTTTTGGTTTTGACAGTAAGTATGGGGAGTAGGGTGGGGTGCTCAAATACTAGACTAGGGCAAGCATCCAGTATCTCTGCAGCAGGTAGCGCAAGCAGGTGCCCCAGCTGCCAACCAGTAGGCTTAATGAGATACCTGCACAGTTTCCTTGCCATCTGCTGCTGGCCTCGGCCACTGACACACCTTGTCTGCTCCTTGCCAAAGGAGAAAACAGCCACAGCCAGTTAGTGAGTAGGGTGTAACTCTGAGAATATTAAACACTGATATTAAACATTGGACATCCAACAACACAAATATAGATTATAGCTGTATCTGTCTGGCAGGGGTTTTTGGTTTTGTTTGTTGGTGGTTATTAAATTTCCCTGAGCCATGCCCTTCATTCACCTTTCTGCATATCTAGTTCAGTGATAGCTAGTTCCCATGTCTTTTTGTTTCATCTTTCTTTTTTTTTAAAAAAATACCCAGGTTGTTACCCAGCATGCTCAGGGCTGGTGACATATGAGGAACTGTATTTTCTTTTATTGGATTGCAGTAGAACATAGGGACATTTGGTCAGGCCAGAAAGGGCCATTTGTCTTGAATGTTATGTCATCTTTACTACTGGCTCAATCCACTCTGTGTCTAGAGGTAGTCCCTCTAGACACAGAGCAGTAGCCTGGGCAGCCCGCTGAGATGGAGGGGCCAGCGTTTGCGATGGAAACCAACCTTATCTGGCTTGTTTCTGTTTTCAGAGCCAACATTTCTCAGAGCCGCAGTTCCCACTCCTTGAACAAACAGCTCATTATTAACATGGAGCCACTGCAGCCCCTGCTTCCTTCCCCCAGCGAGCAAGAAGAGGAACTGCCTCTGGGTGAGGGTAAGTCAGTCACTTCATCCCAAAGGCTGGCGCTGCAGGCCTTCTATGGAAAGAACAAGGGAGGCACCAATTCTGCATATGATGGGTAATGGATTAGTGTATGAGGTGGAGTGAGCCGTAAACTATGTTTTTAGTAAATAAGTTTTTTGCAGCTGGAGGCTGTGTTATACTGGGAGCTCTATTAGTTTCTCCTGGAGAGAGTTCATTGGTATAAAGTATTTCTAAAATTAAATATGAAAGGACTAATGGTGTTAGACCTACACTGGTCCAGTATGGTAACCATTAGCCATGTGTGGCTGTATTAAACTAAGTTTAAATTCATTATAATTAAAAATCCATTTCCTCAATCACACTGGCCAGATTCCCAATGCCCAATAGCTCCATGTGGCTGGTGGCTGCCATATTGGGCACTGAGACTGAGATCATTTTCTTTGTTACCAAAAGCTCTATTGGGTGGTATGTTTGCCACTGTAATCACAATTAAATTGGTGGCTGTGAAGAATTCTCCACAAGTGTCTTTACACTGATCATCCCATTTATGCCCCCAACCTTCTTGTTCTTGTTCCTTCATTTACATGTTTTGAAACAAGCTAAAAAAAAGTGAAATGTCCACTGCAGCCCCCAAATGTGTAATACTTTTAAAGATAATAATATATGTGTGTCTAGGCATCTTGTTTGTTTTTAAGGACTCTTCTGACTTCAGGGAAGAATCTCACCACACTGCTTGCTGTAAACACCTGCAGGCATCTCACATTCTTATTAATTTCAAAGATTTGCTTAAATTAAATTAATTTAATTAAATCAAAAACAAATGCACACAAAATAAAGTTATTAGAACCTTTCAATATGAACACACTTTTCCTTAACTTCATGTGATTTTGGTTTCATCACTGAAAATCTGAATACTAGGCAGCTTCAGGAGGGCAGATCACTCTGTTCCCAAAAGATCACCTTCACCTCCAGCTCAAGGCAAGAATTTATTTCATGGAAGAAAACTTTCTAGTCTATCATAACGGTATGGCTAGGAATGCAGATACCCTTGAGATAGGTAGCAGCACCAATTTGCAGTGATATGTAAAAAATTCTAGCAAATCTTTTCTGAAAGGCAGCTTTAATGGTTAGAAGGAGAATTGGGCAACTGGATGCCAAAAATTCCATGGTTGGAGGGAAAGTGTGCAAAATATGAAAGATGGGATCTAAGAAGACACTAGTTGTCTTCAACTGGGTTATAAGAGATGATGATAATGAGATCATTATAAATGGCTTTTGCTATCTGTCTTAACAATGAACTCTGAAAGTTCCATGCCAAATTAATTTTCTTGGCCCAAGGGCCTCTGGGTCCATGTTGCTTATCTGTGTTTTTCAGCAGATTATCTGTTTTTGTGTGTTTTGCAAATGAAAGGAAAGCAGTTTTCATTTCTGGTCACTAATGGTTTTCTAAGTTTCCTCCTAAATGCTTGGAATATTGCTTAGAGTGAAAATCACTTTTCCTGAAGGTCATAATTATCCCAAGTTTGAATGAAGGGAGGGTGTGGCTAATAGAGAAGAAAAGAGAAGGGGCAGTTCACAACTGGAATTGTGACTGTACCTTGTCTGCAAAGATGGAAGCCCAGATGGGAACACAGTTTGGAGACTCAGACAAGTTGAATGGTTGTGATGGAAAATATGGAAGCCTAGGCCCTGCCGCCTGAGGATGCCCAAGAGGTGAAAGGGAACCTGGTTAAACTTTCCTCTGAACTCTGCATCCCATTATCTGTTAGGAACATCTGTTTTGCTCCATTTTCTATAATGAGGTTCCACTGGTAAATACTAGGTGTGTTTTTAACATAGCGACTGTATGGACAATAGACAAACCGTTATAATTAACTGCAAAAAAATTTTAAAGTCTCTCATGACAGGATAGGAATGCATAAGTTACCTTTTCAATTTTCCCAGTTGTTTTAAAGAACTATCTTAAATTCTTTAACCAGCTGTAAAGCCAAACTGATAGATGTCTCTCTTAAAAAGTCCACAGTAGCTCTATCAATGTCAAATCAAATTATTTTCTCCAGGAGATTTGTCTCCTTAGAGAACATCTTTGTGGGTTTTAAAGTTCGGGCAATTCATAACACCTTTCAGGATACAGACACAATTAAAAAGCAAGAGAAGTAGAAACAAAAATACTGTTAATTTTTTCAAAAAATACAATGATTCTCTTGATTTAGAGTAAGAGCAAAATTATCTTAGGTACCACAAAATTCAAAGTACAATTTCCACCACAGATGTTGCTGTCTTCTGGATACCATTGTACCTCCGTTACTAGTCAAATTCTTCCTCACAGCTCTTGTCTTTGAGTGTAAGGCAATGCGATTCAGGCATTCCATGAGATAGATACCTATTTTATAGATTCACACTTCTCAGATTTATAAAAAGAAGAGAGACAGATCACAGTTCTAAACAAAGATGTTTCCACCTTTGAGAATGGGCCCTATTTCTGGGCTTTTGAGCACATGCAGTATGAAGAATTTTGTTTCATCTCTATATTTTCATATTTCATTTCTTTTTATTTCTGAGCTAGAGCCAAATGTAAAGAGGCTAGGAATTCATTCATTCTTTAATGCAACAATTGTGACAAATACAAGTTGTACAGCCTGTAGACCACACTTGCCATGTCTAAGTTGCTGTGGACTATAAAGATGAAGACACGAAGATGCTCTTTTCTGGAGACTCACAACCCACTGTGAGTCTGACACAGCAGTGGGATCACAGAGGCAATGACAAAGTTCTGCCTCTGCTGATTGAATTGTATGCTCACTTTCTGTGTGCCCTACTGGATATCAGTGCCTTAACTTGCTTCAGGGGCATTTGTTCCTTGAGAGCATTTGTTCCATTGCAGTGTCTGACATAAAATCAGTGGGCAAAGGAATAAATGGAAAAGATGGATGGGAAGAGGTGGTAATGAGTGGTCAGTTCTATCTGCATAGGGTGTGAGTGTGGTCTCAGGGAAGAGGTTCTGGGGGATGCTGAAGGTGAGGCAGAAGGTTAGAAGAGGACCAGATTATGGGCCTCGTGTGACTTGCAGGAGATTTGAGACTTTAACCTGAGAGCAACTGGGAGGGATTGAGGGATTTCAGGTATGGGAATGATGTCAATGGCATGGGAATTGCCTTTTGCATAACTGGTGATGTGTAGAGAATGGATTAGAGGCAGACATGGCTGGAGCAGAGCTTTTCAACCTCAGAACTACTGACCTCTTGAGCTAGACAGTTCTTTTTGGTGGATTTCTGTGCATTGTAGGATGTTTAGTAGCTTCCTTGGCTTCTACCCAGTAGATGCCAGAAGGACTCCACCAATATCGACAACCAAAAATGGCTCCAGATATTCCCAAATTTCCCCTGGGGAGCACAAGAGTTCTCTGGTTAGAAACCACTGGGTTGGAGGCTACAGAGGAACCACTGGAGGAGCCGAGAGAATAGATATGCAAGGGCTGAAGCAGGCAGAGAGAATGCAACTAAGGAGGAGGCTATGGATTTAAGGCATAGTCAGAGGCAGAGTTGTGGAAACAGGGTCCCTGGTTATATGGTTAGGGACGTAGCCTGTGGACTCCTACTGACCAGGTCCTGCCCTTGTATCAGGGATGTTGAGTTGAAAATGCTTCAACCTCTTTATGTTAAAGATGGGACTGTAGAGACCCAGGAAGGTTTCAATGGTGTGTCAGCATCACACAGGGAGTCCGTGACCAGCATGATTTTGTTGAATTGCTGAAGCCATCAAGAGAGTTACATACTATTGTTGCTTCTCAGAGCTTCAAACACAGAGTGGTGGAGACTTGACATCACCACTTACCTTTCTTATCATTGTTCCCATCTGGATATACTGGTTCAGATTCTTGTCTTGGGATTTCAAATCACATATTTTGGACTAGATTTATAAACTGGTCAAGATTAACAGCTTGAGCCTTGTTAAAAGTGTTGTCTAATGGCCAGGTGCAATGCTCACACATATAATTTCAGCACTTTGGGAGGCTGAGGCAGGCGGATCACCTAAGGTGAGGAGTTCGAGATCAGCCTGACCAACATGGCAAAACCTCGTCTTTACAAAAATACAAAAGTAGCTGGGTGTGGTGGCACATGCCTGTAATTTCAGCTACTTGGAAAGCTGAGGCAGCGGAATCGCTTGAATGCAGGAAGTAGAGGTTGCAGTGAACCAAGATCGCGCCATTGCACTCCAGCCTGGGCAACAAGAGTGAAACTCCGTCTCAAAGAAAAGAGTGTTGTCTAATTAAAAATTTTTTAAAAACCAGGCTGGGAGAAGAAAGTCTTAACTTATGGAAGCTCTCTCTGTGAGGTCATGAGAATGTCCTGGCACCTTGTCTTAGATGGTATGATTGATTGGTGGGGGCATCTCTGCTGCTGCCATGGCTCTCGGGGGTCATGACCACCCATTTGTCAGACAAGCTTTTTCCATTCTTTTTAAGTTTCTCAAAGACAGCTGGGCAGAGTATTATTGCCCAGATTAATGCAGTGGTGTTCTGGGAAAACGTGTGACCCCATTCACCCCTGTGACAGCTGGAGGATTTGGTCTCAAGTTGGCTACATCAGGGTGGAGAAAAAACAAAATCAGTTCCTAGGCACTACTAGGCAACGGGAATGTTTTCAAAGCTCACCCAAAAGTTGCTCGGTTACAGGATCCGAGAGAACTGGTGCTGTGGAAAACTTTAGATGAGAAGGGCAAACCATTCAAAGAGTGCCACTTAGAGCTTATGAGAATTTCAGAAGAAAAAATTGAGAGTGGGAATTGTTCTAGGTGAAAATGACATTTTAAGGAGTCATTAATCTAAATAAATTCACATGCAAAATGGAGCAGGCTCCCCATAGTGTAGATAGCACCGTGCTTATGTGTTTTACTGGTGGAGTATATGTTCTCATTGCGGAAGAGTGTTGGATTGTGGTAGAGAATGAGAGTGAAATTAATCATGTGAGACTTGGTAACTGGCAATTACAGACATACACTGAAGATCACTGGCGTCTGCCATAGGAGTGGTGCAGGCTGGCATAAACATGGTAGAAAAGCCATGTATGATAGGTACAACTATAATAAGTCAGAGTTGAAAATGTTTGTTTTCTCCTTACTGGCAAAATGAAAGCACAGTGGAGACACCACAGTTTCTATAAGGGAGCGTCTTGAGGGTGGCAATGGGTGTTAGATTAAAGAGTCATGTGAAGCTGCTTTTGCATATGATCAAGAAAGTGTCTTTATTGAAGAATATATGGAAATTAAGAGAACGGTAAAACTAACTCTCACAAGCCACCCTTTAGCACCATCCCTGTAAGAGTGTGTTTGTGTGTGTGTGTGCGTGCGCGTGTGCGTGTGTGCCGAGTGTATGTGTGAATGCATGCATGTGTTGTGCATGTGATGGGAAGTGTGTGTGGAAGGCAGAGGCAGGGGTGTTTCAAGGTTTGCTTACAGTGTCTAGCCTTAACTATAGATGGCTTAAGGTGGCTTCATTGAATTTCTCGAAAGTCTGTGTGTGAATATGCAAAGGTATTTTGCGCATGTAAAAAGAGCATTGTCTTCATCCATCAGGCATGCCATACTCTTGGTCCCACCCACTTTCCACCCGAACACATAACAGGTGACTGGTGGGGCTGCTGCATTATCTATGTGTATGCCTTTCATGCACTACACAGTTGCTCTGATCCATCGCTGCAAAGCCTCTGACAGCCCAAGGCTGCTGTGGTTATACATATCCTACCCTCTACCACGTTTGATTTTCCTCCCCGACTGTCTGATATGAACATTCACCTCCCTCTTTTCTCCCTTGTGGAGTTCATGGCCATGGCTGAGACAAATTTATCCTTTTCTCACGGCTTTGGTATCTTTCTTCCCACCATTTTCCCGCAGATGTTAAGCCATTTCTTCCTTTTGGCTCAGATGTGTCAGGACATATGCATTAGCAGCAATGCACTGTTTTTTTTTTTTTTTTTTAATTTTTTAAAACAGAGTCTTGCTCTGTCACCAGGCTGGAGTGCAGTGGTATGATCTTGGCTCACTGCAACCTTTGCTTCCCAGGTTCAAGCAATTCTCCTGCCTCAGCCTCCTGAGTACCTGGGACTACAGACATGTGCCACCACATCCATCTAATTTTTGTATTTCTAGTAGAGACGGGGTTTCGCCATGTTGGCCAGGATGGTCTCGATCTCTTGACCTTGTGATCTGCCTGTCTTGGTCTCCCAGAGTGCTAGGATTACAGGCCCAGCCTGCACTGGTGTTTTTGAAATTTCTTTTATGTTACCTCCCATGAAACAGAAGCTGTTAATAAGTCCTGTGGAATCACCTTTCCCCTTATGGTTTCTGCCTCAGTCAAATTAGACTTGTCCCTACCACAGGGTTTTGTGATTGCTATTTGCTTTATTTTTCATTATAAAACTAGTACATCATCTTCTTAAAAATTTAGAAATCACAAAAAAGCATAAATGAGCAAAAAAAAAAAAATTACGTCCCAGCTTGCCCTGCTTCTAGAGGCAATCAGTGTTAATGCATTAGCAATTTCTTCCCTATGCATTTTAATGCAGTTGCAGTTATCCAGTATATTAAATTCCTAAAATTCCTGCTTTGTTTGCTTAATGTTGAAAACACTGGTGCATGAAAACACATCAGAAATTGAACTGGAGATCAAACAATGAATTGGGAACATATTTAACACAAAGACAAATGGGTTAAATGTCCTAAATTAGAAGGATCTCATGCAAAGCGCTGTTTTAAGCATCATTTTAGCATTGCACATGCTCGAGCTATCCTGAACATTCTTATTTAATGACATCTATATTTCCAGCTGCTGATAAGCACACGGTAGCTGGACTTGCTTCTGCAGGAACTAGGAGGCTTCTACAGAGCAGAAGGCAGCTCCTGTTTTTGTTTATAATTGCAGTATTGGACTAGCAAAATAAAAATGATGAATGATCACTATTGAATTCTTAAAGATGGCACTACAGTTTGGGTCGGCAACTCCTCTGGGGTAGAAGATGCCAGGAACAGCTCAGAGGATAAGACATAAAGGCCTGAGCAGGCTCTGCAGATTTCTATTTTGCAGTGTTTTCAAAAGCTCTTTACATTTTCTTTTGTGTTTTTCTTTGGAACTACTCTCATCTTTGGAACTCTGGGTTTTTTATATTTTTGGATTTACTGACAACTTAAGTACTCACTAGAAGTTTGTATCACTTGAAAGAGGACTTTGAAATTTTAAGTGTTTAGTGTGTTGTAAGGAAGTTCAATGCCTTGTTCCTGATGCAAACTCGGTGCATTTTCTCTTGCAAAGATTTTGTATTTTACATCTTAAGACACCAACAGTGTGCATCATTTCAATTCTGTAGTTGGCTGATTCTCTACAAATAGTCCATTTTATGAAATATAGCATTCTGCAGTGTAAGCACAGCAGTGGTTGGGTGGCTGCTGTCTTTCTGCATTAATGTGTCAAATGAACTCTGGTGTTGGCTCCTCTGCCAAGCAGCTAGGTGACCACAGACAAGACTGTCCACCTTTCAGAGCTTCATTTTCCTCATCTATAAAACAGGAAGACTGGATTTGAGCATCACTCAGGTGCTTTCTAGCTCTTAACTCTGACTCTTTTGCTGAATGTCAAGGCAAAAAAAAAAAAAAAAAAATCCAAGACTGTGGCTTGAGGTCTTTTTACTTTGAGAATAGAAACTTGGGAACAGGAGTATTTTTCATAGCTTTTGAGGGTTAGAGGGAATGTTGAGGAAGGCCTAATACAGGGGTCAGCAACATACAGCCTATGGTGGGCCCAGAACCATTATTTCTGGCCTTCCAGTGAACAGTTACGCTTTAGATGATGATATAAGTACCTATATGATATCCTCCATTTTGCCTCTTTTGAACCAGCTTCAACTTTTAACTTTAAAATTTCGCCAGCAAACCTTAAAATTTACAATCTAAGCCCTCATAGAAAACGTTTGCTGGCCTCTGATCTAGCACATACCCTCAGAATTGTAATACAAATGGGAAAGCCTGGAGAGGTGAGAATATTTGCCCCACGTCACATTGTTGGGTAAGTATTCCGGAAGGCTGAGATTACATCCTTACTCTAAGATTCCTGGCTCAGCTATCTTAGATGACATTGAACACAGCTAAAAGGACTCAACTCCTTCTTGCTAAAACAGAACAAGTAACTAAGGAACTACATCTATTTTTCAATTATAGCAAATGAATTACTGAAAGAGACAACATTTTTGTTTAAGTATGGGTGATCTCTGTGATTCAGTGAGAAGAGCTGCTGTGTATGCGGGACAGTGTGCAAGGCTTTGGTTTTTCAGCACAGCAAGCCAGGACCTGCTGACTCCTCAGAGACTTCTGTCACCTTAGAAAGACTGGTGAGAAGATTGGGGATCGAGTGTGTTGCAGTGAACAGAATTCTTAGCAGAGCCAGGCTGCAGGGGAAACAGACTTCCCACGGGAAGCTCGCTTCCTTCTGGGAATCATGTTCTGATTTTGAAGTTGAATTCATTAAATAAGGAATGACTCACTCCAAGGCTAGTTCTAATTACTCATTTGCTTACAGTCTGTGTTAAGAGTGACTGTCTTAGTGGAAGCAATTCAGTAGCGGAGCTTCCCAAATCGTTGCTCCTGCTCAGGTGAGCATTTTGCTGCCCCACTTATTAATAATTAATTGCTTCAAAGGACTGGCTAGGGTGAAAAAAGAAGTCAGTCAAGTGTCCTAGGGAGTAATCTATCATAGTCCTTGAGGGCTGGGATTTGAGCCAGAGGAGAGTGTTGTGTGACCGTCTGTGACAGCCAGAGTGTGGTCTGCAGAGGGGAAGACATTTTGCTTGGCACTTAGACAAGTAAACGCTTTCACTGCTTCCCTAAGAAACCATAGGAGAGGAAAGGTGAAAATATTACTAAGCCTATCATTGCTAGAAAGCAGAAACTAGAAATTTCTGAGTTTTAGATGCATGGGGTTCCATTTTCTTGCATTTTTCTCAGTGGGTTGGAGTGAGTGTTAAGTAGATGTTCTTTGCAATCCCCAAGCTTAAGTTGAGACAGGCTCTCATAGCCTCTCCCTCCTTCTCTTCCCTTAAGATCCAGTGCCACTTAAATGGGAGAAAGTGTTGGGCAGTGTGTGCTGGGTACCATTCTTTTAGGTTGGCTCTTTATAGTAGGTCTGAGGCATTGCAGGTAAAGTTCAGAAGAGAGGCTCTGGTCAGTCGGCTCAAGGCTGCCTTGGGAGTGTATGCTTAATGCCATAAACAGAGGAGTGCAGTTTCCTTCCTGGTTTGGCAGATGGTGAATTGGAAGTCCTAGAGCCGTGGCTTCCAGAGCAGGGTACATACAGTGATCCGCTAGGGTGGAGGAAGAAATTATTCAGACGTCTACTGATTTTTTTTTTTAACCACCTCTTTATAAAATTTCTATTGTATAGGTTTTATAATGTGCATAATATATAATGACAGATATATAGGCATCTAATTTATAAATAAATATGCAGTTATTTGTATGTACAAACATTTTTTTCCCCAGAAGAAGATTTGGAAACAGCTGCTGTAGATCTTGCAGATGAGTCTACCAAAAGGAAAGCGGGGGGTGTGTTTTTGAAACTCTGAAATCCCTGTTCATGCCAAAGCCCCAGATTCCAAAATAGATGTGAGAACTGTCTGCTCCAGTTACGGTGGTGACATGCCATTTTACATGCTTTTGGTCTATCACTCCGGTAAACCAGGATGAGTCACCCAAACACAGTCAAGGCTCTTGCCAAGCTGTTTGGAAGGTGCTATGTCACTCTCATTTAAGCATCATATGGTGACCCCCCAAGTCCCCAATATACACGGGTGCTGGACTGCACTTGAGTGGACATTGAATATAATATTAATGGGGATTCTCTGGTGGTAGGAAGGATTCTCCAGTGGCATTGGACAGAGAGTGAGAGGGCTGGGCTTTGTTCATTCATTTGTTCACTTGATAAACATTCACTTCTTATCTGGCACATGCTGGACATTGATATCACCTAAATCTTATTTTCTCTTGTATAAAATAGGATGGGATTATTTCTGAGTTTCTTCCTCACTCTGATTGTTCTTTAATCATTCTTACCCCAGCTTGCTGCTGTTCTTATTTACATGGTTTTAGATCATTGGCCATTGCTTTTGAAAGCAAAAGGTATAGCCATATATATATATATATATATATATATATATATATTTAATTTTTATTCTATGAAAGACAGTTTTATTTTACTTTTTAAAAAAAATTTTATTTAAAGTTTATATAGGACATATATATATAGGACATGCAGGTTTGTTACATAGGTAAACGTGTACCATGGTGGTTTGCTGCACCTGTCACCCCATTACCCTAGCTATTTATCCTGATTCTCTCTCTCCCCCCACCCCCTGCTGACAGGCCCCAGTGTGTGTTGTTCCCGTCCCTGTGTCCATGCGTTCTCATTGTGCAGCTCCCACTTATAAGTGAGAACATGCGGTGTGTGGTTTTCTGTTCCCGTGTTAGTTTTCTGAGGCTAATGGCTTCCAGCTCCCTCCATGTCCCTGCAAAGGACATGATCTTGTTCCTTTTATGGCTGCATAGTATTCCATGGTGCATATGTACCACATTTTCTTTATCCAGTCTATCATTGGTGGGTATTTGGGCTGATTCCATGTCTTTGCTATCGTGAATAGTGCTGCAATGAATACACACATGCTTGTATCTTTATAATAGAATGATTTATATTCCTTTGGGTATATAACCAGTAATGAGATTGCTGGGTCAAATGGTGCCATCTTCTTTTTAAATGTGGTAACTAAAACAGGGAGAATGGGGAACAATTATATTTAAAAGCAGGGTTTAACTTTTTTCCTTTCTTTTTGTGAATTGTAAACTCCTGGCATAAAATTGAAAATTAATAATAGCTAGCTTAAAAGGTAATATAAAATGAGTGTTTCTCACTTGAAAGAGCCTTCACTTCCAGCCAGGTGTGGTGGTTCATGCCTGTAATCTCAGCATTTTGGGAGGCCGAGGCAGGCAGATCACCTGAAGTTGGGAGTTCGAGATCAGCCTGACTAACATGGAGAAACCCCGTCTACAAAAAATACAAAATTAGCTGGGTGTGGTGGTTCATGCCTGTAATCTCAGCTACTTGGGAGGCTGAGGCAGGAGAATCGCTTGAACTCAGGAAGCAGAGGTTGCAGTGAGCCGAGATTGCACCACTGTACTCTAGCCTGGGCAACAAGAACAAAACTCTGTCTCAAAGGGGAAAAAAAAGAAAAAAGAGCCCTCACTTCCTTCCTTAGAGACGTCCAATTGGGTACTTTTAAAATCCTCGTATCTCCACTTCAACATTAGAAATGTGATAATGGGCAGATGCTTTGGCTGAAAGAGAAATAAATAGGGTTTTCAGAGTGATTCACTTGATAACCAAAACACAGACTAGAAATTTTGTCATTAAAGAAAGGGGTGTTGATATTTAAAAAAATAGAGCATTCCTTGCAATCTGTGGTCTTCTCAATACCTGCCTAGCCCCCTTGGCCTGTCTGAACAAATTGGCCCCTAAATTGAGGTTGGCCCCACCCCAGCTCTAGGACCAATTGTGCCCTTACCTGGGAGGGAACTGAGAAGCCCAAGCCCAGCCTTTGGATGGGCCCTTGGTCTGCTCTCCTGTTGCTCTGCCCTGCTGTCTGGCTCTCATGCCCGCCTTGCTCCCTTTCCTGTGTCCCTGCCCTGTTGGCCTGCCAGCACTCTGCTCCCCCAGGATCTTGATGGCCCTTGTCCCTGGGATTAGACATGTTCCTGACTCTGATCATGTGGCTGGGGACACACCCCTGCTTGCTGATGGACAGTCTGCGTGGGTCTCCCTCCCAACCTTGTGTCCCCTGGGGCCATGTTCTGTTTCCAGAACAGGCTCTTGGTTAACAGTTGCCGGAATAGTAAAGTCAGATTTATAAATGCCTGCCTTTCCTGTCGAACTTCTCCCATTGCCCAGTGGTCATAAGATATTGAATTGTCAAATCCATCTGCAAAATCCTATTCACTTTAACCTTTTCAGTATAACCCAGATGTATTTTCATGGCCACCCAAGCTGTGTGCAGCCCCTCATCTCTGTCTACAGGATGCTATAGTTATTGCCTGAGGGGGCTCTCTCTGCTTCCACTCCTATCCCCCTCCTCCCATCCATATTGTCCATACAGTAGCCAGGGGATTATTTTGATAAGTGGAGCTCACATCTAGTTATGATAAAATCTCAGTTCCTTCCTGTAGCTTATGAAGCTCTGCTTGCTTTGCCTCCTGCCCACCCCTCAGACTGTTTCCCATTCCCCCTTGAAAAGGCTGAACTCATTGCAATCTCAAGAACCTTTGCACGAACTGTTTCCCCCACCCAGGAGGGTCTTCTCTCTGGTCTTTCTATGGCTATTTCTTTTCTTTAAGTTTTAGCTCAGATTTCAGCTCCTTGGAAGATCTTCCCTGAATGCCTAATTCTGAGTAATTCTTCCAGTCTACGTGTTTGCTCCTTCTCATGCTACCACCCTGTTTTATTTTCTTTAGAGCACCTGGTGCTATCAAACGCTTTCTCATTTATTTGTTTGTCTTCCTGTTTGTTGACTGCCTTCCACATCAAACACTTTCTCATTTATTTGTTTGTCATCCTGTTTGTTGACTGCCTTCCATAACTAAAACACCAGCTCCAAAAGAGCAAGGACTTTACATCATTTCCCTCACGATTCCCAGCATTTAGGTGCGTTCTGGCACAAAGTAAGAGCTAAACTAATATTTGCTGAATTAATGAATAAATGAATGAATGAATGTATGGATTCTAAATGCAACCAGAACAGCATTTATTTATATAAAATAAAGCATATAAGAAGAATATTCTCCTGGGATTGGGGTTTGCCAGAAGTCAAGTGTGCTCTTTTGTTTTCTTTTTTTAAGTGTGAAATCAAAAGCAATACTAGGCCAAGCATGATGACTCATGCCTATATTCCTAGCACTTTAGGAGGCTGAGATAGGAGTATCACTTGAGCCCAGGAGTTTGAGACAAGCCTGGGTAACATGGCAAAACTCTGTCTCTACCAAAAACAAAAAAAAAATTGGCCAAGTGTAATGGTATATGCCTGTAGACCCAGCTATTCAAGAGGCTGAGGTGGGAGGATCACTTGAGCCTGGAAATTTGAGGCTGCAGTGAGCCATGATCATACCACTACACTTTAGCCTGGGCATCAGAGTGAGACTCCATCTCTTAAAAAAATACCAGTCATTGTAGAAAAGTCAGAAAACATGAAAACACAAATACAATTTAAAAACCACCTGATGTTCAAACTGTGTTATAAATGTGTAGAATCCATCTATATATTTTTGACAATTGAAAAAAATTTTAACAAAAATATGCTAGAGATGCTATTTTATAATCTACTTACTCACTTCACAACATAACATGAATATTTCCCATGACATTAAATATTATTCTACAATTTTATATTTAATGGACATATATTATTCTATCACATAAATATGCAAAAATGTTTTTTACCATCCTTCCTCCACACATCCCACCAAATTGTATATGAGATTGTCTCTCATCGTAGCCTTGCCAAAACCGGATATAACACTTTTTAAAAATATTTGATAATTTGGCTGGTGCGGTGGCTCATGCCTGTAATCCCAGAACTTTGGGAGGCTGAGGTGGGTGGATCACCTAAGGTCAGGAGTTCGAGACCAGCCTGACCAACATGGTAAAACCCTGTCTCTACTGAAAATACAAAAATTACCCAGGCGTGGTGGCAGGTGCCTGTAATCCCAGCTACTTGGGAGGCTGAGGCATGAGAATCGCTTGAACCTGGGAGGTGGAGGTTGCAGTAAGCCGAGACTGCACTATTGCACACCAGCC